>NC_000085.6:59507346-59537346 GCF_000001635.26 Mus musculus | reverse complement strand
TATTACAAAGTCTCCAGCAGCCTTAGGGTCTTGGCCCTCACTCTCCCTTCAGGTGCCCCACCAGACACCTGAAGTTAGGACATAGTGCAGCCCACATACTGTGCCTTTTCACTACAATACTGACAGGCACTTGACCCCAGTGCTGACCCCAGTGCCCTTACTGGGGCCAAACATTTTCTGGTTCATTTGGTGACTTTTCCAACAACCCATCTCTGTTCTTTATGATTCCCAAAAAGCGTTGTGCATGTTCAAATATCTCTTCCACTGATCAACTGGCAAGAATCCTTTCCCAGGAATTACTAGGAATGAGGGATGAAGGGCAGGCAATAGCTCTTGCCTGTGCCATGAGGAAGAGGCAAGCTTGGGACATACAGAAGTCGACTGCAGAAACAGAGCAAAGAGCAGAGAATGATGGCATCATTTAAACCCTGGCTGGATCTGGCTGGCTGAAGCACTGGCCTTCCAGTCCTGGGGTGCAATAGAAATCCGTGATTTCCACCCTGTTCTAAATGGCGTGGCAAAGCTGGAAAACTAGTTGGCCTCGGCAGAAGCCACGGTGCACTGAACTAGTGATGATTAACCCACCTCTGCCCTGCTCATCACCCACAGATGCATCCTTATCCTCCTAAACTTTCTACACAGAGCTCCCAGCTCCCAGCTCCCAGATCTCGACAAGGGCTCAGCTGGCCGCATGTCTTCCCTTGCAACTGCATCACCACTCCTTGGGTTGAGTAGCACCCTGGCATTCCTTGGCTCCTGGATATTCAAGTGCAAATTCCTAACAAGTGGGCAAGGAAATGGAAGAAGGTACAGCCAGGTATCACCCTGTTAATTCTTGAAGTTACCAGGTTACCATAAAAGGTAATGATTTCACCATTAAATTTTCATACCAACTTCATTCTCAGAGCGCTTATTGATGGGAAGATTTGACTTTGTTTGATATTTATTTATTTATTTATTTATTTATTTATTTATTTATTTATCTTTGTAATTCTTGGTATGTTTCAAATGCTGACGTCCTATCTGGTATATAATCAGCAAAGATTTTCTGCCATTTTGTAAGCTGTCTGTTTCTTGTGCTATGTAGGGCTTTTAGATTCACGAAGTCCTATTTGTCAATCCTCAGGATAATTTCTGGTGCTGTTGGTCCTCTTCAGGAGGCTTTGCCTATACCTGCACATGGAAAAGTATCACCTCTATGTCTCCTCTGGCAGTTTCAAGGCTCCAGGTGTTTTATTAAAGTCTTTGGCACACTTCAAGATTTTTTTTGCATAGGGTCAGAGATGTAGATCTAATTTCATTATTCTGCATTTGGATATCCAGTTTTCCCGGTACCACCCATTGGAGGGGCAGTCTTTTTACCGATATATTCTTTGATGTGTTTGACAAATACTGAGTGGTTGTAGCTGTGTGCTTATTTCTAGACCCTCTGTTCTATTTCACTGGTCTATGTTTCTGGTTTTGTGCCACCATCCGCCATCTTTGGCATTATAGTTCTGTAGTATAATTTGAAACTGGGTGTTATGATATTCCAGCTCTGCTCAGGGTTGCCTTGATGGTATATGGTCTTTTACAGTACTATATACAAATTTTAGGGTTGTTTCTTCTCTATCTTTGAAAAAGTAAAATTTTGGTGGACATGTCACTAAATCTGTAAAGCACACTTTTCAGTAATATAGCCACTTCTGCAACAAATAAAGCCATTTCTGCAACATTAATTCTGCGAGTTCTGAGCATGGATGGGCTTTCCTTCTTCTAATGACTTTCATGATTTCTCTTTAGTGTCTTACTTTCCTCTTGAAGTTCTTTACTGTGATGGTTAGGTTTATCCCCTTGACATTTTTAAGCTATTATGGATGAGACATTTTTCCTGATTTCTCTCTTGGTAAGTTCTTTATTGGTGGATATAAAAGCTATTGATTTGTTTCCTGACACATGACTGGAAGTCTTTAAGAGTTTTCTGGCGGATTCTTTGGTGTCTTTTTAAGCATAACATCATGTCCTCTCAAATAGGTAATATATGACTTCTTTCTCTTGACATACTGTTCTAGCTAAGACTTTGAGTATTCTATTGAATGGTAGTGACTCCTTAATTGGTTTCCGATTTTAAAGGATTTGCTGGGTCTAGTTGTTTAGGGCTTGTCATACATAACCCTTTATTATTTTGAGACACGTTTTATCTATTCCTAGTTTCTCCTGGACTTTTATTATAATGAGAGTTAACCTTTGTCAAACGCCTTTTCTTCACATGTTAAAATGGTCATATGATTGCTGCCATTAAGTCTACTTACATATTGAGCTGCAGCTGCTGTTTTGCATGTGGTGACCCAATCTTTCATGCATGGGATGACATCATTTTGGCTCTAGTGTATGATCTCCTTGATGGGTTCTTAAGTTGATAATTTTTACACCTATATTCACTAGATAAATTGATCCATAATTTTCTGAAGGCATAAATGCTTGCAGCCTACTTTTAATAAGGGTTCAACCTCTCCTCTAGCCAACCACTTAGCAGAGGTAGTTGAAGGGAAATAATTAGGATATGGGGGAAGTGGACCTGTTCAGCAATAGTTCTTTAGGGGCAAGTTAGATCATTAGTAGCAGTTCAGTCCCATAGCAAACACCAAATACGAGACTCTTCAACTGTTTATCAGTCCTCTAGGCAGGAAGCCACCACATACAAACCAGCAGCTTCAGTCCAGTCCTTTCTGCAGACAGACACCAGGCACAAACCAGGAGTTGTGATTCAATTTTTAAGAAACTGCAAGGGTCACTAACTGGCCTGAGGTGAGGCTGCTGAAGGGGCAAGCTGCTGCAGAGCCTCAAGGGCTCACCAAGGCTATATAAGGTGAACTTATACATGCACAGCATTAGCAAAGAATATCGAGGGGGAGCAAGCCAAACCAATGCTCAGTGCTCGTCTCCCACTGTCTGTGGGGTCATAAATATACTCCTTCATCCCAGGTTCTTTTATGTGTTTGCTGTATCAAAACATCCTTTCACCTGTGTCTGCTTCAGGAAAACAGTCTTTCACCTGTCAACTTTAGTAAGACATCCTTTCACCCGTGTGCCCCAGCAAAACATCATTTGATGTAATTTTGTAACTTTCCAAAGAAACTAGAAGTTTCCACTTCAACTTTATTTTTCATTTTGCCTTTATCTGGCTTGTATATCTGGTTAATTCTGGTTTAATGGAATGCATTTGCTAGTGTCCCTTTACTTTCTGTTTTGTGGGACAATCAGAGAAGCAGTGACATTAAGCTCTTCTTGGAACATTTGGTAAACACCCCCCCCCCACGAACCCATTCAGTCCTTTGCTGTGGAGAAGACATTGGTGTTTCAATTCTATCGTTTGTTATGGGTCTAAGCTTCTATCTTCTTAATTTAATTTTGGTAGGTTGTATATGCCTAAAGACACATGTGTTTCTTCTAGATTTTCCCGAAGATTTTTTTTAAATATTTTTTAACAAATATCCCCCAATAATTCTCCACTTTTTGCTGGGGCCTGTTGCAACATCCCCCTTTTCATCCCTAGTTTTACTAACTTAAGACTCCTTTCTTTTGGTTAGTTGGAGGATTTTTTGTTTGATTGATTCCGTGTGCTTTTCTCATCCTTAATTTCTACCTTTTATCTCTCTGTGTCTGCTGGTTTGGTTTTGCATGTTCTTGTGCTTCTAAGAGCTAGAGGTGCACTATTGAGTTATTGATTATAGATATCTGGATTCTTTTTATTCATTTTAACATACAAGCACTTGCACATTCCTCTTAGAGCTGTCTTGGATACATCCTTGGAGTTCAAAGAACTCTGTTGTCATATTAAACACTAATTGTTTTTAATTTCTTCACTGATTTGGTCAGTGACACACTCCACATATAAAAGCATAGTTTTTCGTTTTCAAGTCACTCTGTGGTTGTGTTGATTTCTTTTGTTGTTGATTTTTAACTTTATCCCACCATGATCTAATAACATCAAAGGAATAATTTAAATTGTTCTATATTTTTTATTTTTAAGTTATGTGTGTGTGTGCACATGCAAGCAGGTATGAGCACCATAATGTGTTTTTCCACAGAGGTCAGTGCCTTCAAATGCCCCAGGATTAAAGTTACAGGTGATTACGAGCTGCCCAATATGGATGCTGAGAACTGAGCTTCAGTCTCTGAGAGCAGTGCATGCTCTTAACCACTAAATTATCTCTTCAACCCCAATTCTGAATTTCTTAAGGCTTGCTTGGTGGCTAGCAATGTATCAGTTTTAGAGACGGCTTCATGGACTAGAGAGAAGAATGTATATTCACCAGTATATGTACAATTGGTGGGTTTTCTTGGTGAGTTGTTCTCTTTGGCTATTTTCTTATTTCTTCTGGCCAGTTTTGAATTGAAGTCTACTTTATCAGCTACTAAAATAGCTATGTTAAGTTATTTTCAGCTTCTGTTTCCATGGTAAAACTGATTTCTTCCTTTGACTCTTGGTTTATACACGTCTTTGCCAGTAAGGTATGTTTCTGGAAGACAACAGATAATCAAATCTGTTGTTTGTTTTTGTAATCCAGTCAGCTACTTTGATCTTTCAAGTGTCGAACAGAGTCTATTTGCATTTAGTTATTTTTGACAGGGGTTTTCTATTTCATATGGTTTGGTCCATTGAGGTTGGTTGAATAGTTGATGTTTGGATCTTTTATTTTTCTCTTTTTGCCTCTTGGATTTATTTTACTTTAGTAGTCCTTGCTTGGATTTATGTTTCCCACCATGTCTGAGGACAGGAGCCAACTCCTCAGACATGAGAAATAGATGGCATGATTTGACAGCAATCCTGGTATCCCTTCCTCCCCATTAGTACAATGGTAGGCTGCTGCTGCTGCTGCTGCACTGTGTAGCTGCAGGTCATGGATTCCTTCTGTCCTCTCATAAAACCTAGTCTTTCCTGTGTTCTATGGATGAGCCTATCACTCCTCCTCCACTGTGCATGGTGTTCCTTTATTCCCTGTCATGTTGATATGGTTAACCTTGCTGGTATAACAATTATGTCCAGGAGTTGCCTCGCTCATGGCTTTAAATATATCACGTCACATTTTTCCAGCATCTATGGGAGTTAGATAACATCTGCTGTTATTCTTATGTGCTTACCTTTTTGTGTGAGTTATCCACACACACCCTAAGTCACAGATTTTAATTTTAGTTATGTTTCTTTGTTTTAGGTTTTCAACACCTTACTCTGATCTACTGTGAAGTTATTCTCTGGTCTTCTCTATTTGTGATTCTAAATTCCTATTGTGTTGGATGTGTCTTTGTCTAGGTTTGAAACCCTTTCTTCTATACTTTCATTGAATTAACGTGTCTGTCTGTGCCATTAGTCAATATTCCAGCTACTTCTCCCATGTAGATTCTTAGGTTGTAGCTGTGTACTCATTATTTTATGTGTGTCAGAATGCTTTGTTGTCTCACCTTTATGCCCTGTCCTAAATGTTACTCTTCTGCTTAGCCTTATCTGTTGATCATAATTCTTGTTGCGATTTTATTTGATTGGTTGACTTCCATTTCCAACATTTCTGTCTAGGTCTTTTTCAGATACACATTTCCTTAATGAAACTCTTAAATTTCTTCTCCAAATTGATGTTAAATTGCTTTTCCTTTTTATCTAGGTTCTGGCCTAGTCTTTACTTTATTCATCTGTTTGAATCCTCTGTTAGATCTTTTTTTTAAGAGTAGGAAGACTCTGAACTATTTTTCCAGTATCTCAGCTCATTACCTTCAGTTTCCTCTGTTACATTATGAGCTTGGAGTGTCATGCTGGCTTTTCTTTTTTTTTTTTAATTAGGTATTTTCCTCGTTTACATTTTCAATGCTATCCTAAAGGTCCCCCATACCCACCCCCCCAATCCCCTACCCACCCACTCCCCCTTTTTGGCCCTGGCGTTCCCCTGTACTGGGGCATATAAAGTTTGCAAGTCCAATGGGCCTCTCTTTGCAGTGATGGCCGACTAGGCCATCTTTTGATACATATGCAGCTAAAGACAAGAGCTCCCGGGTACTGGTTAGTTCATATTGTTGTTCCACCTATAGGGTTGCAGTTCCCTTTAGCTCCTGGCTTTTCTTTCTCATGATATTTGTTGAGGGTTTTTTGCTGTGTTTTGCACATCTGTTGGAAGTAATGTGTTCTCTCATTTTGTTCTTCCTCTCTCTCTCTTTCTCTCTCTCTCTCTCCCTCTCTCTCTCCCTCCCTCCCTCCCTCTCTCTCTCTCTCTCTCTCTCTCTCTCTCTCTCTCTCTCTCTCTCTCTCTCTCTCTCTCTGGCTTGTTTTATTTTATGAGTCTTCATGGGAAGTTGTCTTAATGTTGTATTTAAGCTCCCCAGTAATGTTAAAGGGGCAGCCAACTGCCATAACAAATATGATTTGACAGATGTCCTGGTTTCAATTTGCAGTAGAAAACACTTCAGTTCTCCACTCATGTCACCAGTAAGGTTAGAGACAGTGGCAGTGAAGTATGGATTGGGAAAATAATGTAGCTTATAGGTTGTTGGGGTTTTTTTGTTTTGTTTTGTTTTGTTTTGTTGTTTTTTTCTGATCTAAGGGCACTACAGTAAAATGAAAATGGAATGGGCAAGAGAAAGAATTTGAACAGAGATGTAGCAATATAAGGAACAATGAAAAGTACTATTGAGTCAATGCAAATAAAAGCCTGATAAGTAAAATGATACAGCTGACACTGTGACTCGGGGTTTCCCACCCCCCATAACTGTTTTCTCTAGCACTTGGGGTTTCCCGCCCCCATAACTATCTTCTTTAGCACTTGTTGCATGTGGTATGAAGATCATTCCGCTCAGTAATTCAAACAAGTCCGTCTGTCCTTCCTGCTGAAAGAGGGGCTCCATTTCCTTCTAAAACCCACCCCAGTCTGAGACACTGGGCCTGACAGTTCCAATTTCCTCTCCAGTGTTTTAGAGACTGTGCTACCCACATGGGGCTTTCTGTTACTGGGACTCCGGTGCAGTGTGGAAGGCCCAACCACTGTGGCTGCCCTACCTGGCTGGATGTGCTCACCCCCTCTGCTAGATTGACTCATCCCTAGCAGGGAGACTGCCCTACACACTCCTCATGTCTTCTATGTTGTTCACCCAGGCAGCGATGTGGGTGGCTCCTCCTTAGGCTTCATTCCAAGGTTCTAGAAGAAAATCACAGCTCCAGGTTCCCACTCCACATACCATGTTTGTCTGCACAGCCTGCTCTGCCTCCTCTCCATCCACAGTGTATCCGGCCCAGGCCAAGACTCCACAGCTGGTTACCTCTCTCCAGATTGCTCTTCTTGCTCCTGGGTGTTTCTCTTTGGTGATCTCAGCTAAAGCTCTTTCTTCTCTTTTCAGATCTTTCTCTCATGAGAACAGAGAATCTCTCTTTATCCTGAGTTCTATCACGTCAAGTCACACGGGGCTGGTGGCTCCTGGTCTGCTGTCTTACCTGGAAGTGCCAGGATGTTGTCTTTAAAGAAACAAAATCCATCCCTATATAAGACAAAGAAATTGTGGCGACGTGAATTGGAAAGTAATTTGATAGAGCCTTAACTTTGTGCCTTAAACAGGTGGTAAGAAACCCAGAGATCCAGGTTAAGGGGTTGACACTGGCTACTTCCCCACATCACCTTTCTAGGATGTCCTGTGAACCCAGTTTAAGATGGCGTCACATCTCTGATATCCCACAGCTAGTCACCAGAGCATTTCACAGCATCTATGTGTGACAAGAAAACTTAGCAGAAAGGACATCCGTGAACTGAAGCATCTATGAATTCATTCCCAGAAGAGATGTCTCAGGTAGAGTGTTGCTTTCATCCAAGTCTTCCTACATCTAGATGGCAGCTCAGATGCTGGCTTGCTCAACATTGAAGACTTAGAGTTAGCCTCAGTGTGCTTGGGTTGTCAAGGACAAAATAAGGTTATATTTTCCAATAAAATGGACTCTGTGTGTCAATTTTGAAGAATGGGGAAGAGGAAGAGGAGGGAAATAGAAATAAGAAAAAGAGGAAAATGAGAAAGAAGGATGACAGAGAGGAGAGGAAGAAGATCAGAAAGAGGAGGAGGACTGTAGCTGCCTTCCTCCTGGAACACTGGGCATGCCTGACTTGGTGGCTACAGCTGTTTGAGCCGTATGCTTCTTTTTCTCCCTTACTTTGTGATACCACACACCTTCTATCCACACTCTTAAGACATAATCTGCTGCCCACTGATACAGGTACCTGCCTCCAGAGCTCATCCACATTATCATACATCTTTCAATTCAGAGACACACACAAAGCCATGTGGATGTCCGCAGAGGTAGACTTTCCCCCCAGATAAATTCCCACAGATTTCTGATGTCAGAGAGAGCTCAGAGCTCTCCCTGAAATTCCTCCTTGTCTTTGCGTAGACTCAGATGTCCTGTTTTATTTCCATCCTTGCGAGAGAGTAGAAGTAATACCTGCCCTCCTCCTCTCCCCAGCCAAGAACAGCACACTAGCCCTTAGCTCCCAGCTCATTCCACAAAGACAATTTTCCTCAGCCTGTAAAGAACTAGCTTCCTTGTCTCTGAGTATGCAAACTTTTTTTCCTACTGTCATATTCTACATCCCAGAGGCCCCATAGCCTGGTCCTCACCACTCTCAGCCAAATACTGAACATTGGCTCACCTTGTGTATGCCAGGAAGACCCACCCAGCATATCAGGAAGGTGTGCAGCCAAAGGCACATTCCGAGTTACATTCTAACTGATGGCACTCCCAGTCATGGCAATGTTTTCACTCAAGCCACTGTGGAAATTTTGTCAGTGTTAGACCAAGAACATTGTTTGGTTCTTAGAATAGGAGGAACGTGACTTGTACTCCTGGTTCCAGAACAACACCCATCTTCAGTGTATTTGAAAGGATGGGGAAAGGAAAGAAATTAACAGGTGGACCAAGGTGGTGATTTCAGATGTCCTTTGAGAAACGGTGACATAGTCCGATGGAGCTGTAAACACCTGCTACCTACAAGGTTAACAGGGCAAAAAAAGTAGGGTCTCTAGTCACAGTGAAAGAACTTTTATTTAAAAAATCATTTTATTATTTTATGTGTATAAGTGTTTTGCCTACATGTGTGCATGTGTATCACATACATGCCTGGTACCCACTGAAGTCAGAAGATACCGATGTTTGTGAGCCACCATGTGGTTGCTGGGACTCAAACCTGAGTTCTCTACAACAGTAACAGGTGCTTTTAACTGCTGAGCCACTCTCTAGGCCTAAAGAAGGAAGAATCCTAAGTCTCAGCCACAGGTGTTCTAACAACACTTACTGAAAGTCCACCTGTGCCAGGCTTCCTGTCCACTGTACCACACATGGCTGTTCCTTACACATCCTGGAGACACAGACTAGCATGACATGTACCTTCTACATAAAAACAAAACACAGGTTCAGAGTGCTTGGGTGCTTGCTCTTGAGCACACATAGCCAGTCTTAGGTATGGCTAGAAGCTGTGCCAGGCACTGCGCCGGTGCCCTTCCTGGGGGGGTTCCTCCTGTTAGTTACCATGGCATTGAGGACCAGGCTCTGAGGAACAGATCATTATTTTTGACCTGGGATCTCTAAGGGCCTCAAAGGTTAGGTGCTCTGCTCTTTTAATTACTCATTCAGCTGACAAAAGTCACCCTCATTAATCAGGCTCTTGAAGGAAAGAGGAAGGCAGGGATAGGACCTCTGCTGTGTCTTTGCAATGTAGTTGATGAACCTTCCAGAATTCCTCGTGGTCTCTTTTCTTTCTTGCCTTCTGCTCCACCTGACTAAGGTGCCACTTCTCCTCACTCACCCCTGCAGATGAGAACTGCCCCTGGCATGCAGCCTGGCCCAATTGCTTAGTTGGGGCTTGGCTTCTGCATATTCACATTCTTGCCTAAAATGGAGTGAATTCCTTGGCAGCATTCAGACTCAGTGAAGTATAGCTGGATCTCCTTTCCAACCTCTACCTTTCTTCCCTACACCAGTCCCCTCTTGGAGTAGAGGGTTGGTCCTCTACCACTACAGAGCTTGAGCTGAGAAGCCCAGGTAGCTACAGGCAGATGTTAGTAGTCTTCCTACCTATTACCTCATTCCCACTGAATAGGTCTTCATCCTAAAGGAAGACATGAGCTCTCAGGCCCACTTTGGGAGCTCTCCAAGAGGTTGAGATGAACCTGAGGCACAAAGGGAAACTGAGGAAAAGTTGGAGCTACTTCTGGGTGTGCCCAGATATGAATATGGTCATTGCAATAATAATACTGGATTATTGGGATGATATCCTCATTCAATACAAGAATGATATGCACCAAAGCTATCCACCCATCCCTGGCTTCCAAGTCCCCATCCCCTTCATTCTTCTAGAACCCATGCTTCTGGAATGGCTTCTTACACCCACCTAGAAGGGTACCCCAATAACCTCAGAATAGTTTGAGGATTAGTTGAAAGCCTTCTCTGACAAGCATACAGCCAAGGTACCATGATATCAAGGTATCATGATAGCCATGATTTTCATTTCCGTGAAGCAGTGAGGGCACAGAGGTGGCAAGTGGGACTAACCAAGATCGCCAAGCAGCAGCTGAGATGCACCACTCCTGCAAGCCACTAGGGTGGCTGTGAGCATCCCAGTGATCCCATACACCCACTTCCAACATCACGAAGCTCATAATGCTCAGGTTGGCTCGTCCCCGTAACTCTGCTGGTAGCCAATGGAGGACGTCCCTAGACTACTAGACCAAGAGGAGGAAGACTAGTTGCATAAGAGCACTTCCCAGTACTTTAAAGACAGGAATAGATCCAGGAGTCCTCGAAAGAACAAGATGTGGGCCCACTATGACCTTGGAGCACCTGTGAGTTTTTCTTGCCCATTTATCCCACACAAAGCAATATCTTTTCCAACTACACCCTTCAAACAACCCCACCAAATCCTTCAACCAGACACCAAACCCCTTGAATCACTAAGAGGAGTGGCCTGCTACACCTCAGCCACTCCTGATGCCAGAGTCCCTTTGTCTCATGTCTGCATCTCTTCAAAGCCTTGGTTCACATTTTCTAACCCTGTGTGAACCCAGCTGCCCTGTGAGACCTCATCACCCTACTTCATCCTTCCCTGGTGATTGCTGCCTACTCAAACCCAAGCACCGTAAATGACTTCTAACCTGTCAGGAAGAAACACTCCTCCTTGGAAATATGAAAAACATATTCACACTTGACCTCTGACCATGAAAAATAGGAAGCCGCTGTGTGTCCATCTGGAGGGGACTGTTCTGCAGAAGGTGGAGGAACCAGCCCATGTAGTGTAATAGTGTATGGCAAGTGAATGGAATGAATGATGAGTATTTATGACTACAATGACCATCCTTGGTGGGAAGGACCAGAGGATCTTAAGTTAGTCTTGTAGTGCTCAAGTTTGTTAACAAATCACACATTTGTGAAGTAACTGATCATATTTTGATGTTCTCTGAACGTCCCCATCTCTTGCTTCAACAACAGAAGCTCTGTGTTTAGTTTTTATCGGTTCTTGGTTACAGGGTCTTATCAGAGAGGAAAGAGGTGGCACTAGTATTTAGGAGAGTTTTTCTTCTGGCTTTCTCCCACATAAGCTTTCTCTCAGGTTCAGTATGAAGGCATACTGAGTGTGGTTCACAGGCATCATGATCCCTCCCCAGCAGCCTGCAAACTTATTAACCCCGAGGACGTTTTGTGTTCCTAGTGGTATCTTATGTAGCATCCCTTCTAATAAAGGGGTGGAACCAGCAACAGTGGATAGTACAGCCACAGTGATAGAGGTGGCTATCCCTTACTAGGACAGTGCTAAGAAAAACAGGACAGTCCGGGACAGTGTAATCCCAAGAGCTGTGGAGCCCCCAGTTGATTAGGAGGATAGTCCAAACCACAGCAAAATCAAGGCAATAGAGGGACATATGCCTGGAGCCTTGTGAAGAAAGAAAGACCTTAGTGACACCCCCAGTCACCAGTTATCAGCTCTGGTGAGTGTCTATGGAGTCCTGTTGGTGTGAAACAGGGGGAAGAGGGGAGGAGGGAATGAATGAAAGGCTTTATGACCTTCTGACATAGACATGGTCTATGAGGCACAGCATGGCACTTGTCCACAGATGCACTCAGTAACTACTGAGGGAAGGGACTGTCCTTTGCTTCCCATGAGAACAGCCCCACTCAGAAAGTTTGGCGCTCTTTGATCTGTAATCACAAGGAGAGGCAAGTACCTAGCTGAATATCATTCCTGCCATGTCACCTCCGCTCTGTCTAGCCTCATGCTTTCCTCAATGCTTCTTTCCTACCATGGCTCTTGCCACAGGCTTCCTTACAGTCCAGTGGGCAGCATGTCCGTGTGGTCATCTGCTCATGTCCTCCCCTTACCTCCTGCTCTCCATTCAACTCTACTGGGGTTTTAAGACCTGCCACCAGCTGTGTTTTTTGAACACATACCTCAGGGACTTCCAGGTCTCTGGGGGGAGACCACTGTTCAAACACCTCAGAATATAGATCATTAAAATTGTGTACATGATGATAGGTCACCAGGGAGCCCAAATGCTACTATAATTTGGATTGAACTCTGAAATGGATCGTGCAGGGTGTAAGAGGAGGAAGACAGGTTAGTATGTCTCCAGAATGTAATTTTTTATGTATGTAACTGAAAGCATTTTTTTCTTCTTTATGGGGCTTGTGAGTTAGGATGCAAAGTCTCCTACCCACCTATGGGACCACCCCAGAAAAGGGAGGCAATTAAATGCCTATGCCCATGAGTCTTCCAAAGGCAGGTGTGTTGGGAGCCAGAAGAAAAATCTAATTGCCCCCCATATTTCTTGTTGTGACTAGTATTTTAGTTAGGATCCCTAGCACATTTTGGAGTCTATGATGAATAGACACATAGACACATAAAGTAAGAAAATTTCCTGTCTTTGGAGTAAACCCGCAAACATAGAGAGATGATTATTTATAAATACAAAACTTCCCTAAATCCAACCTAATACATCTCTTCTCAACTTCCTAATCGTGATGCTGGCTCTGTCTGAGAAAGAAGTGACCTGCCCCAAATCACACAGCAGTTGGACGGCACAGCCTCCATTTTGGTTTGGTTCAGCACTTTCTACTGTACACTTTGAAATGTTTGGCACCTCCTGAAGGGCTTTCCTCATATTTTCCTGTTTTCTACTATCACAAGTTTGGAGACCTCTTTCCACCCCTGACTTTGCCACCATTTTCTCAAGTGTGCCAAAGCTGCTCACTTGAAAGCATGGGCTAAAGATAATCCCATATAATTTTTAATTACAGATCATCATTTAAGATGTATAATTTTGTAAGTCTAACAGTGATTAACTACATTAGGGATTTTGGTGACACGCGTCACAATTAAGTGTTTTTGGTGTTGAGCCAATTAAGGGTTAACAGGCAGCAAATACCATCTTTGCACATTTTTGCTTAATGAATTCTTAGTGGGAAAGTATTCTCATTAGGTTAATTTGTCAACACAATCAAGTTACATCACCAGGCTTTTTCTCTACGCTCACAAACGTGGCTGCCTTTGTATGGTGGTGCGCACTTTTGCATTTGATGGCTGCTCCTGAAACCCAACACTGTTCCACAAAGAAGGAGGCAGCAGGGAGACCTTCAGGCCTCAGTGATCCTTCGCATCTTTTCGACATAGCCATGTTTATGTCGTTTTCGGGAGCTCTCTGGGGCTTTCTGTCTGTATTTCCTTAGTACGTTGTCATGCCAGAGAGTAAAACACGCATCTGTGTACTGGCAGAGGGAGGGCCACAGCCCCTAGGATGGGCTTGATGGCCGCAGGGAAAACTCTGCTCCCCAACCACTCAGCCAGAGAGGGAGGGCAGCTTATTTCTCTGCGCACTGAAAAACACGAAGCTTCCCTCCTTCCTTCTCATCCGTCTGGCTATGGCCCTGGCAGAGGAGCAAATATCCTGTCTACACACTAATTGGTCTATTTAGTGAAGGAATAAACAGCAAGCCTCATTGTCAAGCCTCTTTTAAAAAGAAAAAAATATTCTCCACTCAGATCTGAGGGACCATGTTGCTCAGTCTTAGCTGCTTCCAAGGCAAGTACTCAGATTGTTTTCATAGGGAGCGCCGATAACCTCCATGTCCGATGGGAACTATGTGGCGAAGCCACCTGTGCACAAAACTTTGCACCCACTGGGAAAATTCTGGAAGTAAGGGTTGGGGAGAGGGCTTAGTGAGCGACACACTTGATGCTCGAGAATGAGGACCTAAGTTCAAGTCCCCAGAACCCACATAAAGGAGATGCAGTAACCAATATCTGTAATTCCTATAATTAGATGGGAGCTGGAGACAGGAGTTCTGGAAGCTTGGAAGCCAGCTAGCCTAGAAACATCAAGGGACTCTATCTCAAATGAGCTAGAAATCAAGGACAAATACCTGAGGTTGCTCTCTGCCCTCTACATACACACTATGACACGCACACAACTGTGTGTGTGTACACACACATGTGCACATGCTAAATTAAAGTTACTATTGCTATGATGAAACACCATGACTAAAAGCACCTTGGAAAAGAAAGGGCTTATTTTGCTTACATTTCCATAACACCACTCATCACTGAAGTCAAGACAGGAACTCAAACAAAGCAAGAACCTGGAGGCAGGAGCTGATACAGAGGCTGCTTGCTGACTTGATCCCTATGGCTTGCTCAGGACCCAGGACCACCAGCCCATGAATAGCACTACCCTCAATGGGTTGAGTTCTCTCCTATTAATCAGTAATTAAGAAAATGCCCTACAAGGCTTGCCTACAGCTTGATCTTACTCTATAAGTACATTTTAATTGAGGCTCCCTCCTCTCTGATGGCTTTATCTTGTGTCAAGTTGACATAAAACTAGCTAGCACGTGATCTGGTCTGGGCTTGCATTTGGTTTTCATTTAACTAAGTAGCCGTTTCCAAAGGTCACCACACGCCTGCTCACCACACGCAGGCTCACCACACGCCTGCGAAGTACAGGAAGTTGGGAAAGGGCATCTGAGAGAGTCGCGCTCCGCTCATTCCACACAAATGGAGTCAGCACTCTCCAGACGCACAGCTCCTTGCTGGGGATCAGGATGGGGAGACAAACCAGCTAGTCCCCACTCCCAAGTATCTCTGTGTTATCCCTAAGCTCCGAAAGAATTTCTGAAAATGTAGGGAAGTGATGAGCAGTGAAGAGCCTCCCTCAGAGCAATGATGGGCTATTAACACAAGGATGGTCAGGGATGCCTTTCTAGGGGAGAAGAGCAAGCTGCTAGGTCAAGCGGCAGATGTGGCATGCTGTCCTCTGCTAAGATGTAGCTGGTGACAGCTCCAGCTACCACTGTGACTCTGTTGTTGCTGAACCATCCTGTTGTTGGTAGTTGGGACTGTGAAGAGGCCATGAACCCCAGAGCTGTAGATGGAAGTGACAATCAGCCTTGGGTAGGTAGTTAAATATGCCAGAAGACTGAGGTGTAGAGCAGAATCTGTCCTCACCCCAGGACCTTGCTCTACACAGAGAATCCTGCTTTGGGCTCTTCCCTCCTTGAGTGTCTCCCTCTGCAGAGTGCAGAAAAAAACATTGAACATCCCAACTTCCCCTTCTGGATGTGCATTGGAAGGAATACTCATGTATCTGGCTTCCCTTTCTCCAAGTATCCCATGGCATGTAAAGTTGGCATATTTAGTGTACTGTTTAGAAAAGTGTGACTGACTTCTCATGAGTTATCAGCAGTTAACTGAGAAGTAGTAGCATTGATGTCCCCAGAGCTTAAATGCTGCATTGACCTTGGGGACCACACAGGTCATGTGACATGTATGCTACTGACTCCTTCACTTTGATGACTTAAATCTAAGTATCTCAACCAATGTCTTAAATCTAATTCTACAATGCCAACAAGAACCCTGAAGCTAATGTCCCCTATGATGGACCACATGTGTACAGTGCCTCTGGAAGCCAGAAGAAGGTTAAATCCCTAGGCCTAGAGTTATAGACAATTGTAAGATGCTATGTGAGTGCTGGGTCCTTTGAGAGAACAGTCAGTGCTCTTGACTACTGAGCCATCCCTTCAGCCTCTAGTCCAGCATTTCTTGAAAAGATGGGATGGGGTGGGGTGGGGTGGGGTAGGGTGAGATGGGGGATGGGATGGGGTGGTATGGGTGGAGCAGGGAATGGGGTGGGGTGGGGTGGAGTGGGGAATGGATGCCATGGGATGCCATGGGATAGAGTGAGGTGAAATGGGGTGGGTGGGGTGGGGTGAGCTGAGGTGAGTTGGGGTGGGTGGGGTAGGAATGAACTAGATCAACACAAAAAGCCAAGGCAAGTGTTGTTTTGGGAACATTTTATTTCAGTCTTGCATGTGTGTGCAGAGACAAGAAGAACAGCCGGTAGGTGGTCTTAGGTCTTAGCCGGTAGGTGGTCTAGGTCTTATCCCAGTCTGACCATCCAGTCCAACCTTGGTTCACCAGCCCTGTGTTCTGACTGAGGATCACAATTCCAGGAGCAAAGCGCATCTTTATCCAGTGCTCCCAGCCTGTGTGCTGGGTGTCTACCAGCACATAGTTGAATAGTATCTGATGCACATGGACTACTAACTGTCCCATTGGTTAGCTACACTCATCACTATCAGTTCCTATCTCTCCTAGACTTCTCCCACTACTGCAGACTGGCAGTCTCGCAGAGTGGCATCTCATTGGCTGTTTCTCAGGCTGGGTTTGACTGTTTGAACTCATGAGACCATTTCTGTCTGTCTCTCCCAGCCTCAGCACAGTGCCTCTGGCACAGACTACACCCATAGGGCCACAGTTTCTACCAAGAGCCTCCATCAGGGCTTGAACCCTCTGTGAGCCCTAGAAAAGTCCTTTGTCATCTCATCTCTTTTACCTTGAGGTACAATTATTGTGAGACTGTGAGGGTCCCTACAGCCATCTTACTTCTGTGTGACCTTTTGGTGAAAGGTCAACTTTTCCAGGAATTCTGCTTCTTGGAGGATCCTGGACACTCCTAACCCAGAATGTTCATGTGTTTGTGCTTGGGTGTGTGCCTATGTGAGTGCCTGTGTGCACACATGCAAATTGTGGGTGCATACATGTGAGTTTGGGCATATGGGTGGATGTATGTCTTCTAAGTCATACTGCAAAATATTCTTCTTACTGTGAGCTATAGACAAAGATGTTTAAGGGACACGAATCACAGCTTCCATAAGCGGCAGCTTAGGTAATGCAGGGGTGGGGGTGGGGGTGGATTTCTGGGATTATGATAACAACAGAGAAACTGGGAAAGAAAATTTGCAGAGAAGAACACTGGGTCAGAACCCACAGGGCTTCCCTAGCTTCCAATTCTGTAGACAACATTTGGGCAGTGAGTACAAACTGCCTTTGGCTCCAACCAGAACAGCCTAAGAGCCATTACTTAGGGAGATTCCCCAGCTGGCAAAGTGCTTGACATGCAAGGATGAAGACCTGTCCAAGCATATAAAGAAAAAATTTTAAATAAAATAAAAGCTACATATAGCTGCAATCCCATTAACAGAGAAGCAGAGACAAAAGGAACCCTAGGTCTTACTAGCCAGTCAGCTGGTCTAGATGAATCAGAAAGTTCCAGGTTTAATAAGAGACTGTCTCAGAAATTAAAGTGGACAGTGAGAAGAAGGTATATGACGGTGATGTTTGACCTCCTCATACAGACAGAAGCACACATACCAGGGAGGGTAGGAAAGATTCCTATTTGGGAATTGACTTATTTGCATATCCCAAGCCCACATCTAATAATAGCATCATATGTATTTTTCATTCACTCAAGAATGACATCTACCAGTTGCTGAAATGAACCAAATCTTCCCTCTCCCCCTTGTCCTCTAAGGATCAGGGCAGACACTCAAATCTTGTGCTAAAACCACATTACATTGAGTGTGTCCCCTCTGACTCCTCAATCATGAGTCACTTTCTTCCCCTGAATATTTTTATATCTAACTCATGATCAAGCTGCCTTGCCAAAACGATGAACACAGGCAATCTGGACACAGTCACTCCTCTAAAAGAGGAGCCTTGGGGGCTGCGGATGAATCCTGAAGTTGCTGGCGAGAGTCTCTGCATCCAAGTTTCTGAGCTCACAATCAAAACTGCTTCTGGGGGTAGGGAGTCCCCTTCCAAGCCCAGCTCTACAAAAAGTGGCCCAGAGCCTAGCAGGAAGCCACTCTGATGGCAACAGTAGCATCAGGTCCTGGTAATGGCAACTCTATGGCCCTTCCCTCAGGAGTCTACAGGTTCTCCAACCATAGTTGTGGTATATCTTAGCATGTGTCTCTTACCCTGGCAGAGGGACTGTGATCATGACAAATAAATGCTTTTTCTTTTCTCAAGAGAGGCAGCATGCACCCTAGCTAAGCATTCTGCCTGGTCCACACCTAGACCTGGCCTGGAAGCACACGGTACAAGACAATACACAGTTTAGCCCGGGGGTGGGGGGGGGAGGGGGCTTATTTAGAATCCCATCTCTGCTGTTTCTTCACTGCTGGATTCTGATCCATCTTTTCAGCCCTCTACGTGTCCATGCCCAACTTCTGTAAAACCAGGATGATAATAGCTGCTTCAGAGAATCACAATGAGAATTCAGTGAAGCCTTTGTGAAAAGGACTTAGCACCTGCAAGGTACTCCATGAGTGTTTGAGATGATATATCTGAGCATGCACACACTGGAGGGATTGGCCAGTTATTCCAATGCTGTCAACAAGGATCCCTAGGGACAGGTCAAGTGACTTTACCTTGCTGAGCCTCTATTTTTCTCATCTTTAAAATGGAGTGAGTATACATATCTGCTGCCCGGCCTTCATCCTGGAGGAAGAACTTAAGTGATACAGGCAGTTAAAGGCGTAATAGGGTGGTATGTGCAATTACTTTAAGTTCACAGTGTGGTAGTGCATGGATGTGACTCCAGGTTTAGTGAGGCATATACATGCAGGTCCTCGGACTCAGATGGCCTAGCCTGCTTAGTGAATTCCAGGCCAGTGGGAGACCCTATCTCAAAAACATGAACAAAAGCAGACAGCCACCTGAGGAAAAGACACTTGAGACCTATATACACACACCTCACATGTGTGGAAACACAGATGCACATACAGAGAATTTTCATCCACTCCCCCACATCTCAGCTTCTATAAGGAGAATGCTTTCCACCCTCAGATTTTCTTTCTTGT
Source organism: Mus musculus (assembly GCF_000001635.26). Classification (NCBI taxonomy): domain Eukaryota; kingdom Metazoa; phylum Chordata; class Mammalia; order Rodentia; family Muridae; genus Mus; species Mus musculus. The sequence goes on along the minus strand of NC_000085.6, from coordinate 59,518,157 downwards.
GTATCCCAAACATCTGTATGTATACATTTGGCTTCTCTTCTCTGAAACACGGGAGGAAGATAGATCCTTCTTGACCTTTCGTTCCTCAGTTTTTCGAAGTCAGTTTTCTCAGAGTAAGGAAACCCTTTGTGTAATCACAGAGCAATAGCACCTTCAAGCTTCATGTGCATTGCTTTGTGCATAGGGATGTCCGTTCTCTCACACTGTGATCCCACACACACACAGGCACACATGAACACGCACAGGCACACGCACACTTGCTTATGAGCATGCACGCCCACACACACAGACACTCACACTTTTCTTAAACATAGTACATTTTCTTTATCCATTTGTTGGACATTTGGGTAATTTTTACCTGTTACCACGTGTGCTTAGCAATGTTGTAAACATGAGCATATGACTTTCTGCTCAAGCCTCTACTCCGGGTTTGTTTCAGGGGGCAAGGGGAATGCTTACCCAGAAATGAATTGCTCTGCCCAACTCTATACTTAATTTTTCAAAGAAGTAACATTCCAAGAAGTGGGTTGGTTTTAACACAGCAGTGACGAAAATACTCACTTGTCACACCCAACATTACTCTCGGCGCTATTTCGGAACTATGCAATGGATAAAAATAATGAACTTAAGCTCTGCTCTCAGGGGAACTATTGACACCACCACTCGGCCCACAAGGCATCTATGTAAGGAGGCAGAACCTGGACTCTTAGGACCACTCAAAAATTACTTCTACCAGGCAGGGAAGGGTCCTTCCCCCAAATCAGAGTCAGGCAAAACTGTTCCCCAAGTCTGTAGACCCGGGGACAAAGGAAAGCACAGACCCACACAAATAAATACAAGTGGTTGTTCTGCCCCTCTGTCTAATTATCATCCAGTGTCTCCATGCCCCCTAGGGACTGGAAACTTGTTTGTTAGAGCTGTCTGTTATTACTCTTTGAGCAGTTAGGAGAATCATTTGCATTGTTCATTAACAAGTATCACCTTATGGATTTCTAAGCGGTGGTTCTGTTTTAGCTAATGAGCCCCGATAGTGCAATACTGTGTGTATTTTATAGAAAGACAATTAGGCATTGGCTTTCTTTTATCATTGGCCTTAAAATAAATCATTTAAAATAAAGAAGGGGAGGCTGAGGGACTGGCACCTCGAGCAAGCCTGTGGTTAGAATTAAGAGGCCGAACCATTTTCCACTCAACCCCATTTTGTACACACCCATCTGACTTGCGGGGCTTTCAGGGCTCCTTGGTGACTGATGTTACAGCAGCACAGGTCACAAAGATTTTGAGTGACGCGTGTTTACTTCACACAGAGAAGTAGAGAACTGAACTTCTCTGAGTTTTGTCTTTGTATGCAAGGGTGGGGCTGGGGAATGCAAGTAGGTCTTGCATGGCTTATTGTGTGGAGATTCACATCCTTCCTTAGCATCCAGAAAAATCCTGCAAGGTCCATGTCCTTACTGGATAGATGAGAAGCTGAGACCTGCAGAGGTTGTCACTTAACCGGGGACATGCTTATCCTAGTATTTTAGACATATGATGCCCAAAAACCTGATCCTTCCCTGACTGTCAAGGACAGAGGCTGAACTCCATAAGCCACCAACTCTTCTGTTACTGTGAAATGCTCTCAGCTTCCCTCCATGTTGACTGACCCCCACAATCCATTTCCTCCTATACTGAGCTCACACTTGGGTCAAAGAACCTCACGTGCCTCCTCTGCCTATGACCTCATTAGACAATCACAAAAATGTCAGTGACTGACAGCAGCTACCAGAGAGAAAGTCTTTGCCACCCTGTGAGTGACGGTGAGACAATCCCAGACTCCATCCTAAAGTCCTATCACAAGTACAGGACTTTATCAATAATAGGTTTAGCCATAAGCTACCCCATCACCCACTGGACTTCAGATCTGCTAAGCACAGCCAGTCTTAATACTGCAAAATATCAGACTAGGAACAGCTTGCCCTGAGCGTGATCCAGGACCACCTATAAGCCACCAGGTGTCCCTGGGAACTGGAGACTCACCAGGTGGAGACTCACCAGGGCCCATCTTTCCCCTATGCAGACAACACCGTCTCCTTTTGGTTGTCTTGCAGATGCTTCCCCAAGAAGGACATTGTCCCCAGGGATGGTCTCAGTTACAGTTACCATAATGACTCTCTAAGGGCTGTGGTCAGACTTATTTTTTTTAAAAAAAGGATTTTTTTTTGTTATTGTTGTTTATGTATGTGTGCCTGAGTGTATAAAAGTGTGCTGTGTGTGTTCAGTTGTCTGCAGAGGTCAGAAAAGGGAATTGTATCTCCTGGAACTGGAGTTACAGGTAGTTGTGTGTTGTCATGTGGGTGCTGGTAACCAAACCCAGGCCCTCTGTAAGGACACAAGTGCCTTAGCCACTGAGCTATCTCTCCAGTCCTGTGGCCAGTCTTCTATAATTACAGGTTCCCTACTGGAAAGGAAGCTCTTACTATGATGGTCAACAGGGAGAGCCTTTGCAGGCTTTGTGTAAAAACTCCTATTTGGGCAACTCTGGTGGTCCTAGCTAAGTATCTATGATACATGTATACTGTATCATATGTATATGTATATATGTATAAATGTTCTTCCATACACAAGGATGCCATGCAGCTGCAATGGAACATGTGAGTCAGCTCTCTCTGAAGAGAAATGGAAATGTTACCAGGTATGATCGTGCATGCCTTTAATCCTATCACTCAGGAGGCAGAGACAGGTGTGTCTCTGCCTCCTGTCTCTGCCTCAAAGTTATCCTGGTCTACATAGTGAGTTACAGGGATACAGGGCTACATAATGGAGACCCTGTCTCAAAAGAATGAAAGAAAGAAAGGGTTGGAAGGAGGGAAGGAGAAAGAGAGAGAGGTGGAGGAAGAGGAAGGAGAGGAAGAAGGGGGAGGGGGAGGGAAAAGCAAAAGAGAGGGGGGAGGTGGAGGGAATGGGAAAAGAGGGGGAGGGAGAAAGGGAGGGGGAGAGGCAGGGAGACAGGTGGAAGAAGAGGGAAGGGAAGGGAGGGGGAAGGAGGGGAAGAGGGAGGGGGAAGAGGGGGAGAAGAGGGGAGAGGGGAAGGGCAGAGGGAGGGGGAGAAGGAGGGGAGATGGGGGAGGGGAAGGACAGAGGGGGAAATAGAAATGGATGGAAATGGACCCAAGCTGAAGATCATGGGAAAGGGATGGAAAGAATCTAAGAGCCAGAAGAAGGGGTGTATGAAACCCCACATTCTGGATATGAGGAAGCCACATCACTCATGAACTCGCAGCAGCTATGGCCACCTGCATGAGTCAAGCTGACAGGATCAGTCACTATCCCAACAGAAAGCACTAATTAGTAATTAGTAATTGCTAATGGAAATGTAGTGAGTGGGCTACAAGAGTAAAACAGGAGAGAGGGCAACAAGTTGGGAGTGCCTGGGGGCAGGGGGAGGGAGAGTTGGAGGCAGATATGATCAAGATATATTATCTACTCGAGTGAAATTGTCGATGAATAAATAGAAATATTTTAAATAAATACTCTTTAAAAGTATTCAACTTTCTTTTATTTCTCTCTCATATATTATATTCCCTCCTCCTCTCCTCCTAGTCCCTTTCCCCACCTCTCTCCTCCCCCAGATTCACCCCTCTTCCTTTTCCCTTCAGAAAAGGGCAGGCTTCCCAGGGAAGTCCATCAAACATGGCCTATCTAGTTACAATAAGACTATGCACCTCCCCTTATGTTAAGGCTGGACAAGACAACCCAATAGGAAGAAAAGGGTCTCAAAAGCAGGCAAGAGTCAGAGACAGCCCCAGCTCCCACTGTTGGGAGTCCCACAAGAAGAGCAAGGTACGCAACTGTAACATATGGGCAGAGGGCCTAGGTCAGACCCATGCAGGCTCCCTGGTTGTCAGCTTGCTCTCTGTGAGCCCCTGTGAGCCCTGATTAGCTGATTCTGTGTGCTCACCTGTCAGCAGACATTAGCTGTAAAGTAAAGGGTCACTGTGCTATAATCCACAGACCCAGAGAGGCTAAGTAACAAGGAGGGCTCAAGTAGGACACATGAATCTCCCTGGGAAGGGGAAATAGAATGAATACCAAAGGGAGACTGAGAGTGAGGGAGGATGGGATCAGGAGGGATCGCCAGGTGGGGGAGGGACAGAGGGAGAGTGTACCGGGAGAGATTCAGATTGGGAGCATTGCAAAGGCAAAGTAGAAACTTTAGTGTGATGGAGACTCCATGGAATCTTCAAGTGTGAGCCTAGCTAAGACTCCTAGTAATGGGGGATAGAGAGCATCCTGCTTTTTCAAAAGAGAAAGCAAATATCCCCAAGCTGCATTCTAAGGTGAAAACTTACAGAATAACTAATCTCTTGCCTTAACAGCAGAGAAAATAAGAATCCATGATGACATTGGCTTGAATGTCCTAATTCCTGATGTAACCCACTTGGACATTCGATTGCTTATGACGGGGATGGCTGAGATCTCTCTAAGAAAGCACAGTTGTATTTTTTTTTACTGGTGCCTTCTCAGTAGAGAGGTCTGGTCAGTAGAGGAAAAGAAAAAATGTCATCAGAGGCTAGCCTAAAGGTGCAGGCCTGTAGTCCCAGACACTTAGAAAGCTGAGGCAGAAAAATCTCAAGTTCAAAGCCAATCTTAGCTGCAGAGTGCAAGGACGGCATGAGTAACTTAGTGAGACTCTGTCACCAAAGATAAATCAAAAGGTGGAGGCTAAAACCGTAGTCTAGTGGTAGAATGCTTACCCATCATATTCAAAGCCCAAGGTCAGATCTCCACCCACCTCCCAAGAATTATTAACTATAGCTTGGAATTTGAACTATGTAAAGGCATTGACTATTCAAAAGGCATTGTACTGCTAAATTCAAAGACATTCAGGAAGAGGCAAAATAGGATTCAAACCACCATGTACGAATAGTTCCTCAGTTATAACCTGTCATCATGGCCTCAGTACCTGACAGCCCACATATGAAATGGACTCCCAACAAGCAGTTCCTAATGGGCAGCAGACCGGACAGTCCACCTGGCTGGGCTGCTGATTCGAACATTTGATCCCCAGTCCTTTGACTGCAGTACATGGGAGCAGGTAACTCTGACGTGGGATGCGGACGAGGATGAGCTGATGCTAGAACAGACCTATGCATCGTGCCTCCTGCCTCTGTAAGTGACATCACCTCAGCATCACCTAAGTCTTGAGGCCACCTCCACCTCACCACGTTCCAGCAGTGAACCCCCAGCATGCTCCAGTAGACAGCACGGCTTTCTAGATTCTTCTTTGCTTCCAAATAATCCTTTAGAGCAGTGGCCCTAACCTTCCTAAGGCTGTGACCCTTTAATACAGTTCCTCAGGCTGTGGTGACCCCAAACCATAAAATTATTTCCGTTGCTACTTCATAACTGTCTGTGTGAACCCAGGTCCTCTTCAAGAACAAGTGCTCTTAACTGCTGGGCCTTCATACCAGCATTTTAAACAGTTCTACTAAAATATATATTTTAAGAATTGAAGCTTACCTTGGTCCTGTGAAGGTTCTATGCCCCTGTATAGGGGAATGCCAGGGACAGGAAGCTGGAGTGGATGGGTTGGTGAGAAGAGGGAGTGAGAAGGGGATAGGGGGTTTACGGAGGGGAGACCAGGAAAGGGGATAACATTTGAAATGTAAATAAACAAAACATCTAATAAAAAATAAAATAAAAAATTTTTTTTAAATTAAAAAAAAAAAAGAATTGAAGCTTAGTGTCTGGAGAGATGGCTCTGTGAGGAGTATCTCTTGCTGCCCTTACAGAGGACCCAATTTAAGATCCCCAAAACTCACTTCACACAGCTCACAGCCACATGTAATCCAGTCTGGATTATTTATTACTCTCTTTTTTTGCCTTTGAGGGCCCCGTAATCAAATGCACACACCAACACACAAATGCACACTCCTATACATCACTTAAAAATAAAATTAAAGAAATCTTTAAAATCAAAAAGTTGGAGTTTGAATGCATACACTCCATGTCCTAGAAAGTTGTCTACAGGGAGACAACTTAATCCTTTGTCATATGACACAGTGTTGAGGGCTGCACTCCTCCTTGCTAAGGATTTTCAGTTAGGATGCTTACTAGGTTTCTGAGCCCTCCCTATCCTCTAAGACTCCACCTGAAATCTGGTTAATCCCACTCAGGGGAGTACTGGGGAGGATGGTTAGAAGTTCCAAGGGGCCCCAGGTAAGAGAGGTAAAGAGAAGGCTCACATAGAGATGGCACCAGGTTCTGTGTTCTGTGACGTTCACAGTCCAGAGAGCCTGCCAGCAGCCTTTAATCAATGCTAAGCATTCCTGAGCACTCCATCCCATCCTGTCCCAGAACATACTTGCAGACCACTGTTCTTTCTCATTTAAATGTCCCAGGAGAATTCCTGAATTAGGGAACAGAGCAACTACCATCCAGAGGGCCACGTCTCCACTGAACTTCAAGGTCAACAAAGAGCCACACCAATAAACTGGCATCTCGGGGCTAGAGACAGTTCATAGGCAGAGAATATCCCACATTAATGCCCCAGACCCCCAAAGCTGAAATGAGGTTGCCCAACACCTGCCCTCCAGTACCTGTCTGGATCAGTGTTACAGTGTGAGTCTCCATCCTGTAGAGATGACGGTAACAAGGAAATGAGCATGCCCAACGTCTGGGCCTGCTTCATTTTTAATCCATAAAATTAGTAGCTAAAAGGGATGACACAGCCAACCCCAGAGTCAACCTTAGAAAGAACCACACTAAGGCATTTACTGAATGTCATTGGTGTAACAACCTACCATATGAAGTAACTCAGAACAGGTTTTTACAAGGGTCAGGAGTCAATTGCATAAGTTCCTCTGGGGTTGAGAGTATTAAAGAGCACCAGGAGAGCCAGAGAGATGAAGAAGCAGCTAGCTAGAAAGGTTAGGTCTGGCCAGAAACCTGAGAAAGTATGACTGTGATTCCCTACACATAGCAGCCCTCACCTCTGTTATTAAATAGCCAGCTCTTAAAGCATAATGCTGTGTAACGAACAACCTCATACCATCATATTGATGGTTCTTGTTGGAAGGTCTGTGGATGAACTGGGATTAGGTTGTGTTTTAGCTTCAGCTGGGACTGCTCTTTTCCTTGTGTCTCTTGTGGTTTATAAGGAATGGGCGGTAGTAACCTGAGGTACATACTTGTTGTGACAATGACATAGACACTGGAGAGAGATCAAGGACGTTCACTTGCTACTCATTGCACATCTGGGAACCCTCATTGGACAAAGCCAATAACATGGGCAAACTCAGAGCCAAAGAGCCTCCCTCTTGATCATGGGGAAACTATATCCAGGTATAAGTGTAGAAGATTCCTGGGTAGGAGGGGGACACGCATCCCAATGTTGTAATCTACCACCATAGCCCTCTCTCTTTCCAGTCCCAGCAATTCCAAGCTAGAGAGTAACAAGTAGATCAGCCAGCAACTTGAGGCTGCAGGGCCAGTCCATTCACTGAAGTTTCTCTATGCTTAGCCTCCACCATTGAAATAGCCAAAAAGATATGGAAGGTTTTAACTTCTATCTTCTCAAAGAAGAGAAAGTCCTAAGGCTGAAGGTCCACATAGCAGAATAGGAAGATTCAGTTTTGTCTATGTTAACACTTCTTGTCACTGTTAGTTACCAGGGTCCCAAGCATCTTCCACCCACAGCTGGAAGCAGAACCACTGGCTAGTCTCCACATCTGACAGGGAATCCTGCGCCTGGCACACTTTTATCATTAAACCGTCTAACAGTGAAAGCAGCGAGCTACTTTTTGAGGTGACTTCCTCAGGAAACACGTTGATTTCAAACACCTGGACAGAGCAGATGTCCTGATCGTCTTTTTTATCTCGCTGAACACCTTTATTGATTTATTACCTCTCTTAACATGTGTAAAGAGATTCTGTTTGCTAACTCATAGAGTCTCCCCAGGGCTCAGGAACTGGGGATCAGGGGTGATAGAAACAAGACACTTTTCATATGTACCCGCTGAAAACTAGGCACTGAATCAAGTTTCAGAGTTGTGAGCCATGGTAAGGTGTGGCCCTGGTGTTCCCAGAGCTAAGCCTGATAAAAGGGTGTCAATGTTAAATTCTACGAGAGTCTCAAGAATGGGGGAGTTCCAGGGACTGGTGGGGCATATATGAGATGATTTGTCTGAAACTGAAAACACTGAAGAGGCTCAATGAGGATGGTGGGCCCCAGTTCAAACTCAGTTCTCTGGGATTTGGCTATAGGTATGTCCAGAATATTCATATACTTCTCCCCTCACAGGCATCTCTCCAGAGTCCTCCTTTAGTCATGTCTCAAGGCTGCATAGATGAAGATCCAGTCAGACAAACTCCATCATGACTGTCCATATAAGCTCTCAGCTGAAATGTATCATTTGTCGGACATTTCATCCCTAGAAAGTCCTGCTGAAGCGTGACCTTCTATCTCTATAGTGAGGACATAGGAAGGAGAGAACATTGACATTCTAAGAGATCTTCTGGCTTCTAGTCCAAGCAGCCATAAGATATTGCAAGCCTTCCCTGAGGCATGAGATAGAACCTATCTATAGTTGAGCATCACCATCATCAAGCAAGCTCTCTCCACGGGGTTGAGGGGGTGGTGGTGGAGGGGGTTGTCTATCATCTTTGGACACCTCTTCTGGGAAGCTCTTCTGTAGGCTCCTTACGGTGATCTAGGATCTGCTTCTCTGCTGCTTGTGGACTATTTATTTCCCCCTTTAAAATAGGCATAACCTATTCTCCTACAGGACAGGTAGGTCTTCCCTTGTGTGAGAATTTGACTCACAAAGCCCTGAACCTTCTTTTCTGCCTGTGAAATATCCCTCACCCTTTGTATCACCTACCACATGATCTGGTGTCATGTCCCTTTTCTGGGCAAGTTTCCATTTCATCTCATTGCTCAAAAACCCACTGTTTGGAAGGCAGCAGTGAGCTCTCACAAGCCCCCTAGGAGGAAACCCTTCCTTTCCAGCAAGCACAGCACTATCCTCTCTGCCTGACTCTGGATTGGCACTTCCGGCACACTTTGGACTGAGATGGGCATTTGTCCAGCCAAGTAGGTCTGTTTCACAGATGTGGGAAAGCCACAGCCTGGGTGTTCACAGGGTGGTTACATCTGGACTAATCTTGGCACTGAATTGCACACCAAGATGGCTCTACTTCACTCTCTGCAACTCAGCTCTGTGTTCCACCAAGTGAAGAACTGCTATGGGTTTTCGTGTCTAATAGTTGGCTTGCTTATTTCACTTGAACCCTTGGGTTTTGCTTTAAAATCTCATCATGACCTGAAAGAGAAAGTCTAGCTTTTCTATGTTTAGCTTTTATTATTGTAAAGGGTAGAGAAACCAGGTATGATAACACATACATATCATGCCTGTACTGTGGACGTAGGGACAGGACTCTGAGTTCCAGGCCAGCCAGGGAATATAACAAGACTCTGTCTCAAAAAGAAAAAGAAATAACAATAGGTAAGTGAGAATTTACAATTGGCGTTTGACAGAAAATGAAATAGTAATGGCTCTCAAATACATGAACAATTGCCCACCCTCATGTGTAAAAAGATAAATGACAATAATTCACCAGATATATGAATATAAAAATCTCCCAAAAATGTAAAAAAAAACACTTACTCGCATTGTTAATAATTTTTAAATGTTCTATGAGAGCTGTGTGCAAAAAAACCTGTCAAATTGTGAATGCAGGGGTCAGGATAATGGCTCAGCAGGTAAAGGCATTTGCCACCAAGTTGAAATTCCAGGTCTGAAACCACGTAATAGAAGGAGAGAACTAACTTTCTCAAGTTGTCCTCTGACCTCCACATGAGTACTGTGGCATGCACACACACATGCACACACCAAATAACTAAATTTTACAAATGTACAAAGTAAAAGTGAATGTGGCATGTGTCTCCTTTTGCACTCTTGGGAATCTCTCCTGCAAACACACTCAAACGTAGATGAAATCAATCAAGATCCATGACTCTGTGACCAGCACCACAGCTCTGTTTCTGTAAGACAGTGGTTGGAAATGCTATAAGTGCCTGTCAATGATGAGATGGGTGAATCCACCATGAAACAAAAACAATAAAATGCTATGCAGATGTTTTAAAATAGTCCTCTAATCTGTGACCATAATGAAATAATCTTCCCTTCATAGACAATAAGATACATTGAAATAATTATTTTCTCATACTAGATGATGGAAATTATAAGACTGATCACCCTGAGGGAAGGAAGTAAAAATCATGTATACTTGAGAGGTCTAACTTTCAGACACTTTTTAAAATGTGTGGTGTGTATGTGCTTGTGTATGTGTGTGCTTGTGTGTGTGCACACTCACACACCTGTACAAATACCCTTGGAGGCCAAAACAAGGCATTAGGTCTCCTAGATCTGCAGTTATAGGCAATTGTGAGTAGCCCAACCTCAGGGCTGAGAACTTAACTCTGGTCCTCTGCAAGAGCAGCAAGTGCTTTTGACTGCTGAGCCATCTCTCCAGCCCCAGACTTTCAGACACTTTTTAAAAGGCAAAAGATTTATATTATTTGAAGATAATTTAGAGTATGGGTCAAACACATTTTCATTACAGCTGAGCTAGGGAAACAGACTGTAGTTTGGAGATTGGAATGGCTAATACTTAGGAAACAGAATTCTAGAAAAGAAGAAACCATGCAGAGAACTGTCTCAGCAGATGCCACAGCCATGTCACAAGTTGTGTATGAATACTAAACAGTGAATGTATGAAATAAGACTCCACTCAGCCAGCAAAGAAATTCCAGGGCTAGAAAACTA
>NC_000085.6:59347346-59504846 GCF_000001635.26 Mus musculus | reverse complement strand
GCTCTGAGCAAACTTAGCAACCAGATGGACATAATTGGTGTTTGTATAGTCCACCCAACAACTGCATATTCTTTCCATCCAGTAAAGCACTTGTTGTATGAGCAGGAGGGCCTAAGTTTAGATCGCTAACGCTGCTGAAAAGAATAAAATAGAGAAATAGGTTCAGTGGTGCACTGTGTAATCTCAGCACAGAACACACAGAGGACGAGCTTCCTGAAGCTCGCTGTTGAACCTATCTTGCTGAACCAATGAGTTCTGGGTTCAGAAAAGTTCCCATCTCAAGATTAAAGTAGAGAGTAACTGAGAAAGAAACCCACTGTTGGCCTCAGTTCTACACACACACATACACATGGGGGCAGCGGGAGTAACACATAAATTCACAAACCAAATAAAAATATATCATATCCAATGCTGTCAAAAATCCTTAAAAATATGTATGGACTAAAAATTATAAAACATGTTCTTTTACTGGAATAAAGTCAAACCAAAATACAGCAGATACCCACAAAATTTGCAACTACTTACAAATTAAATGTCATGGATTAAAAAAATTTTAAGATGGAGGGTGGACCAGGAGGGGGATAACTACCGGACTGTAAAAAAGATTAAAGTATAAGAATAATTTAAAATATAAAAATAAAAAACAAACTGAAAGATGTTTTTAAAGTACCAAAATTACTATAGCATACATTTGAAACAGCTTTTAAGGAAATTTCACAGCTTTGATACATACATATATTAGAAAAGAACATCAGCAAATTAATTATAAGCTTCTAATTTACAGAAGAGCTAACTAATCTCAAAGGTAAAGGAAAAAATTAGTGGAGAAGTAGCAATCAATACAGCAAGTAAACAATTCATGCATGCAGGAAAAAAAGCATTTTCAAAATCTAACACACAGGTACTGTTTTAAAGTAAGAAAGGAGCTGGATTTATGTGGAGTTCTTTGATCCACTTAGACTTGAGCTTTGTGAAAAGAGATAAGAATGGATCAATTCACATTCTTCTACATGCTGACCGCCAGTTGAGCCAGCACCATTTGTTGAAGATGCTGTCTTCTTTCCACTGGATGGTTTTAGCTCATTTGTCAAAGATCAAGTGACCATGGGTGTGTGGGTCCATTTCTGGGTCTTCAATTCTATTCCATTGATCTACCTGTCTGTCACTGTACCAGTACCATGTAGTTTTTTATCACAACTGCTCTGTAGTACAGCTTGAAGTTGAGGATGGTGATTCTACCAGAGGTTCTTTTATTGTTGAAAATAATTTTTCCTATCCTAGGATTTTTGTTATTCCAGATGAATTTACAAATTGCCCTTTCTAATTCTGTGAAGAATTGAGTTGGAATTTTGATGGGGATTGCACTGGATCTGTATATTGATTTTGGCAAGATAGCCATTTTGACTATATTAATTCTGCCAATCCATGAGCATGGGAGATCTTTCCATTTTCTGAGATCTTCACTGGTTTCTTTCTTCAGTGACTTGAAATTCTTGTCATACAGATCTTTCACTTCCTTAGTTAGAGTCACACCAAGGTATTTTATATTATTTGTGACTATTTTGAAGGGTGTTATTTCCCTAATTTCCTTCTCAGCCTGTTTATCCTTTGTGGAGGAGAAAGTGGGGAAGAGCCTTGAAGATGTGGGCACAGGGGAAAGATTCCTGAACAGAACAGCAATGGCTTGTGCTGTAAGATCAAGAATCAACAAATGGGACCTCATAAAATTGCAAAGCTTCTGTAAGGCAAAGGACACTGTCAATAAGGCCAAAAGGCAACCAACAGATTGGGAAATAATCTTTACCAATCCTAAATCCGATAGGGGGTTAATATCCAATATATATATAAAGAACTCAAGAAGGTAGACTCCATAAAATCAAATAACCCCATTAAAAAATGGGGCTCAGAACTGAACAAAGATTTCTCACCCGAGGAATACCGAATGGCAGAGAAGCACCTGAAAAAATGTTCAACATCCTTAATCATCAGGGAAATGCAAATCAAAGAAAGCCTGAGGTTCCACCTCACACCAGTCAGAATGGCTAAGATCAAAAATTCAGGTGACAGCAGATGCTGGAGAGGATGTGGGGAAAGAGAAACAATCCTCCATTGCTGGTGGGACTGCAAGCTGGTACAACCACTCTGGAAATCAGTTTGGCGGTTACTCAGAAAATTGGACATAGGTCTACCAGAAGATCCAGCAATACCACTCCTGGGCATATACCCAGAAGATGCTCCAACATGTAATAAGGACACATGCTCCACTATGTTCATAGCAGCCTTATTTATGATAGCCAGAAGCTGGAAATAGCACAGATGTCCCTCAACAGAAAAATGGATACAGAAAATGTGGTACATTTACACATTGGAGTACTACACAGCTATTAAAAAACAATGAATTTATGAAATTCTTAGACAAATGGATGGATCTAGAGGATATCATCTTGAGTGAGATAATCCAATCACAAAAGAACACATATGATATGCACTCACTGGATATTAGCCCAGAAGCTCAGAATCCTTTTTAGAAGCGGGAACAAAATACCTATGGAAGGAGTTACAGAAACAAAGCTCGGAGCAGAGTCTAAAGGAACGACCATCCAGAGACTGCTCCACTTGGGGATCCATCCCATAAACAACCACCAAACCCAGACACTATGGCAGATGCCAACAAGAGCCTGCTGACAGGAGCTTGATATAGCTGTCTCCTGTGAGGCTCTGACAGTGCCTGGCAAATACAGAAGTGGATGCTCACAGTCATCCACTGGACGGAGCACAAGATCCCCAATGAAGGAGCTAGAGAAAGTCCCCAGGGAGCTGAAGGGGTTTGCAGCCCCATAGGAGGAACAACAATATGAACTAAGCAGTACCCCCAGAGCTCCTTGGAACTAAACCACCAATCAAAGAAAGCACATGGTGGGACTTGTGGCTCTAGCTGCATATGTAGCAGAGGATGGCCTAGTTGGTCATCAATGGGAGGAGAGGCCCTTGGTCCTGTGAAGGCTCAATGCCCCAGTATAGGGAAATGCCACGACTATGAATGGGAGTGGGTGGGTTGGGGAACAGGGGAAGGGGATAGGGTATTTTCGGAGGGGAAACTAGGAAAGGGGATAACATTTGAAATGTAAATAAAGAAAATATCTAATTTTAAAAAATTTAAAAGAAAGAAAGAAAGAGAGAGAGAGAGGGGGACTAGAGAGATGGCTCAGTGGTTAAGAACACTGACTGGTCTTCCAGAGGTCCTGAGTTCAATTCCCAGCAACCACATTGTGGCTTACACCCATCTGTAATGGGATCTGATGTCCTCTTTTAGTGTGTCTGAAGACAGCTATAGTGTACACGTATACATAAAATAAATAAATAAGTTTTTCTTTTAAATAAAAGTAAGAAAGATCCTGTGAGGGAGAAAAGGAGCAGAGGGAGCAACCTCAACTTTAGAAACAGTCCAGGGAAACCCACAACAAGTGTTACATAAACTTGAAGACACTGAAATTTCCTCCCTGATATCAGGGAAAAGGTGGCTTCTCTTTCTCACCATTTCTATCCAACATTGTGCTCAAGAGCCCAACTTATACAATTAAGTTACAAGGGGGCGGGGAAAACATATGGAAAAATTAAAATGATCTCTATAGACAGTATTGGCGTCTACCTGCACAGAGAGGCTTAATTAATCCACAAAACAGCCATGAAAGTAAATCATCTAGCAGAATCACAGATACAAAGCTAATACAGAATAAAAAGAAGTTTTAAAAGCTAATACCTAAAAACCCATGGGTGGGGGGAGGGGGCTCGAGAGATGGCTCAGTAGTTCAGAGCACTGGCAGTTCTTCTAGAGAACTCCACTTAGATTCCCAGAAACCACATGGCAGCTCATAGCTCTCAACAACTCCTTTTCCAGGGGATCTGACACCCTCTTCTGGCATCCTCAGGCACCAGGTATACACAAAGTGGTCCATGAATATATATATGTAGGCAAAACACTCATAGTAAAATAAAATACCAATTGGGTTAGCAGGAAACACTTCAAAATTAAGTTTAGAATCAATTTTATTTGATTATACCACAAAACAAGACTATTTAAAAATTTTTTTTCAAGTGTGTAAGACTGCTGTGTTGAAATGTATAAAGCATTGCCAAAGGAAATCAAGAACTTCTGAAAAAAAATTAACTGAGTTGGGGGATGAGCTGTGTTCACAGCAGAAAGACTCAATATGGTTATAGTGCTGATTCCCCACCCCCCAACTAATCTGTAGATTTAATATGATTCTAATAAAATCCCAACTGCCTGTTTTTTAGAAAGTGAAATGCCAATGGTTAAAATTGATATAAAGATCATGTCATTATCAGACATACAAAATAATTTTAGATATAAAGAACATGATAACAATGCTGAATTAGTTTATTTCTTATGATCCAAGTAAATACAAAAGCCATACATATACAAATGTACATGTGGTTTACATAGAAGCTGGAGTAATTAAAAGGGTTGATATTAGAGTAAGAATAGTCATAGAGTCCAAAAATAGACATATGTAATAGCCATTTGATATTGGCAAGAGCAATAGACCCACTCAATAGGATACAGATAATGCAGGACCAAGTACACACCATAGGCTTGGTTTGCGGGTGGGCTTGTTTACTTATGTAGGTGTGAGTGTGCATGTGTGTATGCATGTGAGTGTGCATGTGTGTGAGTTGTATGCGTGTGAGTGTGCATGCCTGTGAGTGTGTATGGGTGTGTGAGTGTGTATGCATGTGAGTGTGTATGCATTTGAGTGTGTGTGTGTGAGTGTGCATGTGTGTGAGTGTGTATGCATGTGAGTGTGCATGTGTGTGAGTGTGCATGTGTGTGAGTGTGTATGCATGTGACTGTGCATGCGTGTGAGTGTTCAGGCATGTGTGTGTGTGTATGTGTGGGGAGGTATGCATTTGCATTTGCATGAAGGTCATAAGCCAATATCAGATGTCTTCTTCAATTACTCTCCACCTTATTTTTTTGAGACAGGCTCTCTTGCTGAGCCTAGAGCTCTCTGATTTGGCTAGAATAACTGGCCAGCAACTCCCTGGGATTCTCCTTCCTTATCTCCCCAGCACTGGGATTATGGGTGTACACTGCCATGACCCACTGTTAAGTGAGTGCTGGAGGATTAAACTCAGGTCCTCAAGCTTGCCTAGCAAGCACTTCACCAACTGAGCCATCTTCTCAGGCCCCACCCATCTGTTCTTTTACATGAATCTTATGACCAGACATGGTGGCACATATTTTTAATTTCAGCACTTAGGTGGCTGAAGTAAAAGATTGCAAGTTTGAGACCAATTGGACTACACAGAAAAACCTTGTTTCAAAAACCAAACAGTTGAAGAATGGTGAGCTGTACCTTTAACCCCAGCTCTGGGTAAGCACAGCCAGGTGGACCTCTGTGAGTTCAAAGCCAGTCAGGTCTACACTGCAATAACAGTCCAGCCAAGGGCTACATAATGAGACTCTGTCTCAAAGATCACACATTTACACATGATCTAAATGTAGAATAAAATGGTTTAGAGACAAAGAACTAATGAGTTGGGAGAGTGGAAGACTGTGGAAGGGGAATGTGGCCAAAGCATACATGCTTTTAAGGAAATGTCCTTGAGAAGCCAATTACAGTGAATATACACTAATAAAAATCTTAAAAGGAAATCTTGACCCATAATTCAATATATCCAAACTATAAGCTCTAAATAAATCATAAACAATATGTCCAAACTATATACTCTTAATAAATCATAAACCTATATGTGGCCATTAAAAGTAGGCAGGGATGTAACTCGGTGGTACATTGCTTGCCAGATGTGTGCAAAGTCCTAGAGGTGACCAGCAGCAGTACAAAAACATCAGTGATAACAGCTGTCCTCTCATCACGGGGAACCGAGGCAGATGGATCTCAAGCTTAAGACCAATCTGAACTACACAGGGAGTGTGTCTTACATAACAACAGCAACAATAATTAAAGTTTTCTTCCTTCTAAAGAGTCTACTAATAAAAATAGTTGAATTCTCATCAAATTTGCTCTTAAGTTGATGCTTCTAACCAAAATATGCTGCCCATCTGATTCTTTCCTCCATGAGAGAAAAGAATAATTAATAATAATTAATAATAATAATAATTCTGTTCTTGCAGAGCATCCAGGTTCAGTTCCCAGCACCCACATGGAGGTTTATAACCACCCATAACTTCAGTTCTAGAGACTACCTCTCTCCTCTGACCTCCAAGGGCACCCAGCATGAACTGGGTTCACATACACTCATGCAGGCAAAACACTCACACACATAAAAATAAATAAAATAATTCTAAATATTCTTTAGAATATATAAGGAACATTTGGGGCTCATGAGAAGACAACTGAACGGGGGAAATGGACCAAAGATTCAATAGATGTTTCATAAAAGAGGACTAATAAATAATGTGATTATAAAAAAAAGCACTCTACAATATTATCATTGGGGAAACCAAAGGGAAAAGATAATGATGTTTCCCCAACATACACACAACCTCTTCAATCCTAAGCATGAACAAATCGGACTATATAATGAGCCTTGTTGAAGTTGGGTTTCCAATCCCACAAGTTCCCACTCTGGAGACTGCCAAGAGGGACCTGCCCAACTTAGGTACACAGCCAAAACAACACCTAATGTGACCACTAGTCTGAGATTTGATGATACCACTAGGAGAAAAACTCAGTTACCACAATTACAACTGCACAGACAAATTATCATTGATTTGCAAAGGGCTCTGAAGTTGCCCTTAACCTAAGAAGAGCTACTTCTGAGCAAAGTTTCCAGGGTCAGTGAGAAGCCACAGTGAGTTAAGGCACTTGCCACCAACCCTGCCTTATCTGCCTTTGATCCACACCCACCCAAGACCCAGCATGGTAGACAGACAGAACCAACTCTCACAAGTTGTCCTCTGACCTGTGAGTGGGTGCTATGGCAAACATACATACATACATACATACATACATACATACATACATACACACACACACACACACACACACACACACACCACACACACACACACACACAAATTAATAAACAAACAAAGGCCTGACCTGCAACTCAAACTTCACCATTGAGTGGCTGAGCCTTAGACAATTTACATCCCATCTGTGCCTCTATCTCTGCCTGCATGAAGCAGGGACCATTTCCCTCACAGAATTGTCTTAACAGTCTGAGAACTAGAGGATCGCTCCACATGTGGTTCCACTTTCCTAAATGGCTCAGATAACTATCAGTAACAAATCTATCTGGCCTCCTGGATCTTCAGACCTATGCAGGTCTTATGAGCTGGGTAACCAGTGTCAGCCCTGGGCCTCTCTGTTCCCAGGTCCTTTTTATACGGTGCCTGCCTCCATATCACATCAGGAACAATATCAACCAAGGGGAGGCATGAGTGAGAGATGAGAGGGCAGGAAGAAGAGAAGTCAGAGCTCTCCCACCTGTCTGCCTGAGGCACTGCCTTTCGGTTCCCACTGAGCAGGCCTGCCTGGTTCGAGAACACACTGGACCTGAGCAGAACCCTCTGTCCCCCTTGCTTCACTAGTCCCAGTGGGTAGGTACTGCTTCCTGACCTGGCTCTACCTCCTTAGAAACCTGACTTAGTCTGTTGGACTCCTACACACCAGCCACATCACAAAGTCCCCATCTTACATCCCCTGTGTTCTGAATAACTAACTGGCAGGCTTCCTGCTTTCCTGGTCAGCTCCTAGCTGCACAGATGGTTGGTCACCTGGTATGGAGGACCCTTGAGATTTGAAGAACGTTTGTTGTAATTGCGTCCCCACTTGTACAGAGCCCACTGTAAGTGCCGGTCTGTATCAGTCAGTCACTGTGAATCCTCTGCTCCTTTTAGTAAAGAGCATGCTGCTAATTACCTATTACCCCAGAGGATATTTCAGAGGCTTTGCGGCCAGATGCCTGGCTCTGGGCATTTGCTTATGAGAATTGTCTCTGTTGTGAGGCAGGAGGATAAAATGTATACTATCCTTTAGTATAGAAGGATTCTTCTTGACTCTTCCTGAATGCCATCCCTGTTTACAGTGGATCTTTCTCACATCTGGGCAGAGCTCTAGGCAAGGTGTTTCTTCCTCTATAACAGAGCTAATGCCTCTCCACCCTCCCACCTCACACTGTCTATGCCCCAAAGCTCAGGCCTGATGCTGTCTATTGATTTCACGTGCAGCACGACTTCCACTACACTTGCATGGTGCTGGATTCAAATGTGCCCTACTAGAACTGGCAATACAACTTGTCATCTGAAAATATAGAGACTGTAGTGGTTAATCTGTGTGTGTGTGTGTGTGTGTGTGTGTGTGTGTGTGTGTGTGTGTGTGTATGTGTGTGTCTGTTTGTGTGTCTGTGTGTGTGGTGTGTGTGGTTGTGTGGTGTATGTTTGTACGTGTGTGTTTGTGTGTCTGTGTGTATCTGTGTGTGGTGTGTGTGTCTGTGTTTGTGTGTGTGTTAGGTATGTGTGTGTTTGTGGTATGAATGTGGTGTGTCTGTGTGTGTGGTGTGTGTGTGTATGTGTGTCTGTTTGTGTGTCTGTGGGGTATATGTGTGTGGTGTGTGTGTGTACATGTGTCTGTGTGGTGTGTGTGTGTATGTGTGTGTGGTGTGTGTGGTGTATGTTTGTATGTGTGTCTGTGTGTATTTGTGTGTGGGTTGTGTGTGTCTGTATATGTGTGTGTGTTAGGTATGTGTGTGTCTCTGGTCTGAATGTGGTGTGTATGTGTGTGTGTGGTATGTGTGTATCTGTGGTATGAATGTGGTGTGCATGTGTGTGTGTCTGTGATGTGCATGTGGTATGCATGTATGAGTGTCTGTGTGTGTGTGGTATGTGTATGCTTGTGTGTATGACGTACGTGTATGTGTGTGTTTGTATGTGGTGTATGTATGTGTGTATGTGGTATGGGTATGTATTTATCTGTGTGTGTGTCTGTGGTGTGCATGTCATGTGCATGTATATATGTATATGTCTGTGTCTATGTGTTTGTATCTGTGTATGGTATGTGTGTTTATGTGTGTGGTATATGTGTGGGTGGAATGTGTGTGAGTCTGTGTGTAAGGGGTACACACATGCCCAGTTTCATGTGTGGAAACAGAGGACAATCTCAGGCACAACTACTCACCTTGGTCCACTTTTGTTGTTTGCCTCTGTGTAGGAGAGGCTATGTGGCTGGAGATCTTCCATGAAGTCATTTGTCTCTGTGTCTACTATCTTATAACAGAACCCTGGGATTGCAGGCCCATGCTACTGCTCCCCAGTTTTATGTAGGTCCTGGGGGTCCAAACCCAGGACCTCATGCTGTATGGCAAGTCCCTTGCCCACTAAGCCATCTTCCCAGCCCTGTGATGGTCACCTAACTATCAGGTTGACTGGATAGAAAACACTTAGGATGTTTGTAAAGCACATGAATGGAGGTGCCTCTGACTTAGAGGTATATGGAAAAATAGGGCTCTGGCCCAATGATTGAATTAATCCTTTGATGGATTTATAACATGGTGGCATTAACATGAGAAAGTAGGAACTAGGTGATGGAGCCTATTAGGGGAAATATGGCACTTGAGGTGTGTCCCCAGGGGCTACATCCAGTCACCATGACATAAGATACTCTGTCAGCCATGTCTTCTCTATCATGATAAACTGTTCCTTTTGAAATGATAAGACAAAACGGAGATTCGTTCCTTCCTCCTTTGAGCTGTTTCTGCTTAAATGGTCTTTCCCAGGGATGAACACAATAACTAATAGATCAGTTATTCCAAAGTAAAAGCGTGTAATCAGACACAGGGTCTCATTGGTGCCCTAGTGCATGCTGGGCAATCTGCTTTCCCCAGAGCTGCTGAGGGGTGCTGGAGTTAGATTCCTTCCATAGTGTTACATGGCCCAGGATAGATGGCCAGGTACGCATGGTCCTAGAAGGTGACTGTGACAGGGATAAAGGCGTTCTCTTGACCATGCAACAGAGTTTAAGAAAGACTGAAAGTGAGGAAGAAAAGGGGTGTTATTCATCCTGTAGCCTTGGTTTATATGTCAGAAAAACAGGGTACTGGCCTTTTGCTCACTGCCCATGAGCACGCCATTGGATCCTCTAAGTCTCTGAAAGCTCAGACACTTTCCCTGTATTTAGCCATGTGGTTTTGTGTTCCTCACCTAAGACCCAACTGAATGAGTAGGATGTTTCACCTGGGTCAAAGACATATCAGTCTGTCACAACAAGTTACATCAACCTGTGACTACAACATGAAGCCTCTATATAAAGACACAAGGATTAACCAATCTGCAGGCTATCTGTGGTCATCATTAAACCAAGAACTTAGAAACTTGTGCAGGACAGGAATTGTACTTACCTCTATTTTTTAAGATTAAACTCAAGTATGTAAAAATATCTGGCCCAAAGTATATGTAATAATGGCGCTCAAGAAAGATGGTCTTTCTATCTGGATACAGCCATGGCTCGTGTGACTATTTCCTTGTCTATCTGTACTAACAGAAGTCTCTGATGTTCACGCATAGCCATAGAAGAGAATTTCCATCCATTAATACTAGTATGCTTGTATTCTACTGAACAACTTTGTCCAGCATCCCTCCTTCAACCCCAATCATCATAACAGACCTGTGGATTGTTCTTTTTCTGCCCTGGGAAGAAAAATCTCAGATGCTTCCCACAACCTTCCTTATTACCCTTCACCAACCAATAGCTTGTATTCTCTTGTCAGCTCCAGCACTTAGTGTTCCAATCTTCACACATACCAGGGTCTCCCCAGGTTGGGCTAGCCTCAGGCAGAGGGAGGTCAGCCTGCATGGAATAGGGACCATAGGCCTCTCTATTTCCCAACTTTGTGTATCCTGCTCTCCACTACAAAGCCTTTAGGATAAGTTATCTTCTCCACCCTTTATCTTCCAAAAAGAATTCAGATATAATTGAGAGCTGGACTTGACTATCATGGATGTCCAAAGTTCACTCTCTCCCTTTGGAGGGATTTTATCTGGGTTTCTCTGAGTTCCCCCTGCTGGGCATCACTCTTTCTGCTACTTAGAAGACCCTATCTCCTGCTCACCCAGAGCCATTCAAACAATCTTAGGTGGGGCCATACTGTCCCACTGGCCAAAGTTAACATGTCCTGCCTACGGGTCCTCTTGACTCTTGATGCGGTTTGTGTACCTACCCTGTGAAGCACAGGAGTGTGGGTCAAGCTTGCTTGACTTTATCTCTTCCTTGAGCTTGTCTCCCTTGACTTGAGAAGGAAAGACTACCTGTTAAATGGGACAGAGTGGGTCAGAAGGGGTCATGACATGGGGAAATATACCAAGTTCCAGGCAGGGCTACAGATCTTTTGTATGAACACTTTACTACAGTCCATCCACAGCTTCCTATAGAGTATCACCTTAGCATCCAAATGAGGGGTAGGATGTAACCCAGTGGTAGAAGAATGCTTGCCTAGCATGCATGAGGCCCTGGGTTCCACCTCCAGTACCACCTGCAATTTATTCACATGCCCAGGGTAGCTGAAGATGCTCTGACCCACACCTACTACCTCCAACACTTACCTAATCAATAAAATCACTTCCACTGCAGAATCAATGAATTGTGTTGGAAGAAAGGCACAAGATCTTCAGTCTCAATATTGTTTTAAGTGCCTAATAGGCAGACTCTCATCTGAGCTGTTTACACTCTAACCGTAGGCTGGAAGCAAGCAGGGAAGTCACTCCAAGAGTGCAGGGGTGGGGAAGCAGACGGTGGGTGTGTCTGCCCGATAGGAGCTTTGTCTTTCTTGAAAGATGATCAAACATAACAGCTGTTCCATCCCAGAGCAGAGAGGCCAGCATAGAGCAAGGCACAGGTATAAATCTCCCTCTTGCCAAAGCCTGACAACGCTGGGTGTCCGTTGTTCCCACCCTCCCAGTCAGAAGATCAGACTCTGCTGCTCCCAGGAATGTGCAGGCGCCCAGTCAGAGGCTGGCAGCCCAGCCTCTGAAGAGCAATGCTCCAGGCTAACGTGCCTTTATTGCATCTTGGGGAACCATTAGAAAGTCTTTGACAAAGATTTCCTGTTGTAAATACTTCTGACTCTTGACTAAAGAAGTTGTCCATCTCAAACACCTTGGGCTAAGGTATTTCCTCTGCCTTCCTGTCCACTTTCACCAGGGCTGCAAGTCAGAGGAGGACAAATGATCGGTGCCATTTTCTATCCAATGTTGTGTGAAAACCAGTGTGGGAACATGTGTTAGTTGACAGGATTTTTAAAGTTAATATTTCTAAATTAAAGTGATAAGTACAGGCATGCAGCCTCCCATACAGCTTAACTGGTGATGTGTTCTAGAATATTCATGATTCTCCATCTGTGCAGAACAGAAGAAAATGCACTAGACTGACTCAGAAGGCAGAGTGTAGGCCTGCCACTGTGTACCAGCCAGTGCAACCTCAAGACACTCTTTAAATCTTGCCAAGTTTAGATTATTTGTCTGTATAGTATCCACTGCAGCATCTGTTCAACTGACCTCTGACCTCAAGGGCTATTAAGAGGCTATTGGGAGAAAGCAGCTATGAGCCCTCATAGGTGAGGAGTCTTGAAGCATCCAGGGCGAACCCCAGACACTGTGGAAAGAGGAGGATGAACAGTACAACATCCACGCTGCAGGAGCTATGGGCTTTCAGTGAAACCCACATCCCTAGCCTGTCAGTGTAAGGATGTGAGACGTCACCCATTGAGCCAGGCCAAATGACCAAATGGGCCCAAGTAATCACCTGTGTCCCTGGACGTATAAACACCCTCAGGATCTAAATGTAGACTCATGGACACAGAAGTTACTTGTAGTCTCCAGAGCCAACTCACACTGACCAGTCACATACATGTACAGCCGTCTAGAAGCAACCACAATGAAATCTCTTACAACCCCAGGAACTGGCAAACACAGGCCAAGGCCAACCAAGCCATATCACCAAGTGACAGCAGAGACAGGATGTGTTGACCACTGCAAAAGTCAAATGGAACAGACAGCAGATATCCCTCCTCAGTGGGACCTGAAGGGGCCAGCATTCAGGAACTCCTTGAGAAATCTCTGCTGACAGAAATGCAGGCAACATGTCCTTCCTGTCTATGACTTCTATACATGAAGGCTGGGCAGAGCAGAGCTAAGAACATGTCAGAGGGGGCAGGTCAACAGGCAGTTGGCCAGGGTCTAATGTACCTCTTCTGCTCAGCCCAGTCCCAGGCAGTCTCAAGGCCCTCTAAAGGCCTTCCCTTGGAAGAGCCGCCTGTCCAAGGTCACACAATTCCCTGTGGCAGCCAGCATTTTTTGGTCATGGAGTACACTCAGATGACTAGCCTCCATTCACAATACCTCTGAAGGTCCTCCTTGTCACCAGAGGTCCCCTAGAGTCATCCACCATCTCAGTTGTGAATGTCCTAAGCCCAATGCCTCTCTCAAGCAAACCCCACTTCCCTCCCCCTTTCCAGGCCACATTCTGCATCTCCTAGAACAAGACAGAGTCAGTGCAGGTCCTAAAATATATTCACTATGGACCCAAGGCTGTCTCTGAGTTGTCTCCATTCTGCTGTGGATCAGACATAGGCCACACAGACCAATGGGATGAATGACAAACACACACTTTGTAGGGTACATAGAAGCAGAGAACCTCCTGAGAGCATCCTTAACTTTGATATGTTACCAAGGGCCATCCACCAATCAAACCACTTGCTGTCACTAAACACGTGGGGAGAAAACACTAACCCAGAGTGACACTGGAGTCACAGTGAGCGAGTCACGCTACACAGATCAGCACCTTATCCAACATCAAACCAGGGTAGCATAGTTTCTTCCCATGCAACTTCTCTGCTTACTAGCAATTTGGGTAATGTGATTTGGCCCAGAAATTGTAGCTATAAATAAAATAGCATCCTCGAACAGATGTCTGGCCTCTGCTAAGCTCCATCGTGGGCTGAGATCCAACCTAGCACATCTGTAGCCCTGCCCAAGGTCAGGGTCCACTGCCATCCCAGATCTGGGCCCTTCAAAGACAGTGACATTGTCTGTGAGTATGATGGGTTCTCACATGTACTAGCAAGGTCTCAGGAGACCTCTTTCCCACTCCTGTGAAGCCATGGCTTCCATATGTACCCCTACTCCTGTGTGGGATTCTGACAGAGGAACAGCCCTTCCCCCCATTACCCCATACCTTGTCCCTTCTTGATCCTCAAGTCTTTCCCTGTCTAGTGGGGGTATCAGAAACAAACCTGAACGTGGAGATTCATTTCCTGGTAACTTTTTAGAGGAGCTCCCATGACAGGAGAAGCCTGGAAACTTCCTGGAGACACTTTCAGGTGGCCTTGTACTTCTCACTGCGGGTCCTAGGAGTACTGAAGCCCAGTCACAGCTCTCGGTTTGCCCTTCCTGTCAGTGGAGGCATGGGGACTTCTCTACCCACCGCCCCTGTCTCCTTAGCCTCCTTCCTTGGTGTGTGCACATGCACACATGCAATGTTTATGGATGTGAATGGGGAACACCCCAGCTCATGTAGGAAAAACAGATAGCAGATGACAACCTCGGGTGTGTATCTTCATCTTCCGCCTTATCTCAGACCAGGTCTCTTATTTCCCAATACATACACCAAGCTAGCTGGCCCTGAAGCTACCGATACTTAAATCACACAGCAATCCTGAGAGCTGTTTTTCCCATGAGTTTTCATCTCAAAGCAGAAGCTCTGGGGTTATAGACACACGCTACTGTGCCCAGCTTTCTGTGGGTTCTAGGAAAACTTGTGTGGCAAGTGCTTTATCCATTATCCTCACGTAATAAGCAAATGTGGGCTGACCATCTTGGTAGCAGTCACCTTTACATCCTGAGCCATTTCGCCATCCCCCTTCTGGCTTTGTCTCTCAGTAAGACTGAGGAATTATCAATTTGGCTACCCTGGCTTCCCAGTAGTCTCCAGGGACCCTCTTGCCTCCAGCACTATGATTAAAAGCATAAACCATCATGTTGACTTTTTTTTAAATGTGGGTTCTGGGGAGTCAAACTCAGGTCCTCAAGCTTAAACAGTAGGCCCTTGAAACTGAGCTATCTCTTCAGACCCATGAGCAAGGATTTCTGGTTACTCCAACGCCAAAGACTGCGGCCATGAGCCCTTACATCCTCCATGAACTTTGTATGACTCCTGTGACTCCATCGCTCAGTGCAAGTCTGGGAAGTTGTACATGCCAGCCATAGAAAAGGAGCCAGAGAAATTAGGGATGGGCATGTAGATAGAGCAAGACACACACAGAAATGGGAAGAACTATTTGAGCAACTACTATAATTACCTCAAAGAAAGTGCAAAGGCCTTTTTGGGGGGTAAACACTATGGAGTCAGGAAAAGAATAAACAGCTGCCTGCAACTGGAATCCCAGCCTGCTGTCTACATTGTGGCCATGAGTAAAGTCTCAGCAACCCCTCTGAGCCCTTCTCACCATCTGTGGAATAATGAGACAAGAAAACTCTCTCTAGCTCTGAGGGTTACTGTGTGATTTAAGCGGAATAATGTGGTAGAAGTGTTTCGTCAATCGCAGAGGGATTCCTGTCCTGGAAGATGCAGCCTGCTGTCACCAACATCATCAAGTCCTATTCCAGTGCTTGGCCTGGGATTTCCTCCCTTCTCCCCTGGATGCTCTCCCTTGCCAACTTCATTTACTAGCTCGCCTCCCGGGCTGTGCACTGTTAAACTCCTAATTCAAAATAACCTGATAAAATGCTCTTGGGGGACTTGCTGCTTCCAAATAGATATACAAGGACCGTGTTGGCCCCAAACACAAAATGCAGGGCCCCAGTCACAGCAGAGGTGCATTCCACAGACCAGCAAAGCTCACCCCAGCCCCCAGCTCTCTGCAGCCAGCTCATTAAGACCTAATCACCAGGGGGTTGATGGAGAGGCCAGGTGGAGAAAGCTGTTTGTCCAGACGTGCTCAGAGGAAATCAACTCTTCGGCAGAGATGCTAGCCTGAGAAGGATCCCAGCCTTGTCCCAGACTTCTGCTCTCTTTTCCATCCTTTTCCTTGGAGTCTGATATGTATCCCCAGGGTGGAGACCCAAAACACCAGCAACTGGGAAGGCTTTGTCTCAAAATATGTGAGTTCAGCTGATCCCCACCTGAGCTGTCTAATCCTGTCCATATTTTACCAGTCTGGTAAACTGGAAGTAGTATGAGTGTTAGCCTGGATGGCAAGGAGTTGTAGCCCAAGGCCCTGAGCTCTGTTGGTGGCTTCTCAGAAAGTCTCTTAACTCTACCAGCCTCAGTTTCCTTGCCTGTGCCATGAGAATAGCAATACTCCTGCCTGTCAAAAGCACCTAGAGGGGCTGGGGGGGATGTGCAGAAATGAGTCTGGATCCCCAACACCCAAGTAAAGAGAAAGGTGTGACCGGATGCATCTGTTAACCCAGTATCGAGAAGAGCAGAGACACGTGGATTTCCGGAGCCTGATGGCCTGTCAGCCTAGCCAGAACCTCCAGCTCCAGATCCAGGCTCAAAGCTAATTGAGAAATGAAGGGTTTTTAAATGCTTTTACCTCCCTTCTAGCCCACCACCCACCAGAGGTAGTGAAAAGGAAAGGGAAATGTGGCCCTGTTTAGAAATAGATTTTTTTTCAAGGGATTGGGGAGCAATTCCAATCTTTGTTGTCAAGATATCAGCAGTTTAGTTCACACAAATCAACAGCGGTAGCTCTATCCACTCATGAGGTGAACCAGTGCCACAGTGTTGTCAGTGAAGACCAGCGTCAGCAAAGCCCAATGAAGACTAGCAAAGAGTGACAAGGCAAACCAATACCACACAGCACTGCACTGTTGTTGAGTTATATTTGTATTCTTTGCAAACATCACATGTTCTCTCAAGTGTCTGCTCTAGCAAAATATCACATATCCTTTTACCAGGCAGCTTCTAGAGAAATACCACGTGTCTGTTCTCAACAAAACATCCTCTCACATGTCTGCCTCAGCAAAAACATCCTCTCATAAGACACTTTCCAGAAAAACACCACATTACACAACTGAGTCAAAAACAAAAACATTTCCACTTCAGAGAACGAACAAACCCAGATTCCATCTCAAAACTAATTGAGAAAGACATCCTGACTTCCACCTATGGCCTCCTCAGGCGTATATACACCCATGTGTGCACACACACACACACACATGAGCCTATATATACCCAAAACCACCCTGAGGATCACCAAAAAGGAGATGCTCCCGCCAAAATAGGCTTTTTATGCAGGTAGAAGAGACTTTTGACACCTTTCCTGTGACTACCTAGTATCTGTCAAATGCACATACCCCCCTTGAGCCCAAGGGGCACATGATACCCCTAGCACAGGTGGAGAGACCTAGGCCCTGGATGTAGAGAAACAAACACCTGCAAATATTCTATCATTCATTCATTCATTTATTCAGGTGCTACTTAGTAACATGCTGCTATTCACAGAAAGCAACACCCCTTACTGAAACTCTGACTTCCTACCAACTGGTCTCAGGAGACCTCTACCATTTGTGTGTGTGTGTGTGTGTGTGTGTGTGTGTGTGTGTGTGTGTGTGTGTGTGTATTTAGCACAGAACCACCTCATTATTCCCTCCCCATAGTCTGTACTTGACTTCCATGGGAAACATCACTGAACCAGACAAACTAACTCGCTCTAATCTAACCAAGGTGCGTCACAAACCAGGGCTTGCTGACAGTAACAGCCTCCAGAATGGCAGCAGCTGGAGCCGGGAGATACCTCAATATGCAGTTGTGAGGATAGGAGATCAAATCCTAGCACCTAGCAAGCTGAGTATCACACAAACAACTCTAGCTACAAGGGCTCCAGTATCCTCTTCTGATCTCATTTGCACAGCTGCACACAGGTGTATGTACAGACACACACACACATACACACACAAATAGATGATAGATAGATAGATAGATAGATAGATAGATAGATAGATAGATAGATAGATGGGTGGATGGATGATGGATGGATAGATAGATAGATAGATACATACATACATACATACATACATACATACATAGATACACAGATACATAGATACATAGATAGATAGATACATAGATAGATACATAGATAGATGGATACATAGATAGATACATAGATACATAGATAGACACATAGATAGATAGGTGGGTGGGTGGGTAGATAGATAGATACAGACAGAATCTTAAACGGAGAGAAAGAACAGCAGTAGCTGTTGAGTTCCGGATCTACCTTGTGCTTGGACAGAAGCAAGTGCTACAGATATGTTATCTTATCCTGCATCTTCCCAGTGCAAGGTCACACGGCCAGCAAGGAGCAGAGGCAGGCCTCAACATCTGTGAGCCTCAAAACCTCTTCCCCCAGCTTCCGGAATCCACACACTTACTTATAACCCCTCTCTGCCTCTGGCACAGTGGGTAACTACTGAGTGGGTCCCTACCCACTCTGAGCCTCAGCTTCCCCATCTACAGATTCTTAGAGTTGGACTTGCTCTTCAGTTCTTAACTATCTAATGCCTTGACCTAGGGAAATGGATATAATTAGAGCTTATAATGCTCAGCGAAATAAACCAGGTGAGAAAAACAAAATATCTATTTTCTTAATATTAGTCAGGGTCCCTAGAGCAGTGCTTCTCTGTGGGTCAAGACCTCTTTGATGGTTAAATGACCCTTTCACAGAGGTTGCCTAAGAACATCAGAAAACACAAAATATTTACACTGCGATTTGTAACAGTAGCAAAACCACAGTTATAAAATAACAATGAAAATAATTTCATGGTTGGGGGTCACCACACCATGAGGAACCGTATTAAATAAAGGGCTACAGCATTAGGAAGGTTGAGAACCACTGCCGGAGAGGATGAGAACCAATAGGTTTTAGATAGATAGATAGTTGTCTCACAGATCAGAGAGGCCAAGAACTGGGAAGTTGCTGTTATTGAGGTTGGGTAGCTTAACAGTCCCAGTGTGGTACCAAAAACCTGGAGGGCTCTAGAAAGTTAAAGATGGAAGCCTGGAAACAAAGGTTTTTCTATGAGAGGAGACAGCAGCAGCATCAGGATAAACCAACTCAGCAACCAGAGGGAAGGCCCAGAGAACAAAGGGCAAATGATCTTTGACCGGCCACACCCCTTCCTATCTGGGCTGCTAGCAGAAGATGCTGCCCATGTCTGGAGTGGGTAGGTCCTCCCACTTCCATTAAGACTATCAGGAAGGTTGCTTAGTTGAGGCTCCCTATTCAGGTGAGCCTAATTTGTGGCGAGTTAACATTAAAACCAAACATCGCAGACACCTTAAGAAGAAAGGCAGGGGGTCCTGAAAGAATGGCAAAGAGGAACAAGAGAGGATGATGGGGGAGGAAAGCTATGTGCTTTCTCTCGTATGAAGAATATAGATTGAGATGTGTGTGTATATGTATATCATGGAAATAGAAGGGATATATTCTGTGAGTAGGAGGAGACAAGCAGGATAGGAGAGAGAGGAGAGTATGGAGGGGGATAGTAACACAGTGCAATGATACATATGTATGAAAAATGACATAATTAAATGCATTATTTTGAATTCTAAATTTGAAAAAAAATTAAGCATCTTGTCCTAGATGATGGAACAAGAAAGTTGATCCTGTACAGGCCTTCAGAACCTAGGAAGACTCCTTTCCCAGAGAAGGGGACTTTAGAGCCCAGATAGATGGAACCTGAGCCTATCAGAGGACAGCCTTGAATAGGATGAACCCTGTTAGACATCTTCTCCCTAAAAAAATGTACAGATCACCCCTGCAGCAGCAAAGCCTTGTCCTACCTCCCTGTATGAGTTAATGACCTCAGAATGTCAGATTCCACAGGTCAGAGCACATAAACACCAAGGGCTTCATGGGAGAGATTGGGCTGCCTAGCCCTTGTCCAGTGTTGACAGCATCCATCACTGTGACACAAGAAAATCAAAACCAAGTGGCTTTCCCAAGACAAGGCTTTCCACTAGAGTTGGCACCGAGGTCCTATAGGTAATAGGTTTTCAAAGTGCCCAAGTCCTGGAGTACTCCTCTGATTTCTTATCTGGGTCTCTGAAGATTACAGAGCAGGTGACCTCTCAGGACAGAGAGCCTGCCTGGCTGCTATCTCTATGTAAGCCTATCTTCTACCTTGCTTTCCTAGGACCTTGCCCTCGGAAACCCCCACCACTTCATGGCCCTCTCTTCTGGTGTGACATTAACAAGATGGTGCTCAGATGGTGGGGAGGAGGGTGTGATGGGCTCAGAAACCTTCTAGAAAGCATCAAACTGGAGACTGCTGATGTCTCAAGGAGAAAGCATACCATCCCCCATGTTAAGAGTACAGGTGCAGATCTAGGGTCACAGCTTGGGGGCCCTGCATACAATCTGCCTTCTCTCACTATCCATAGGCACAGCCCCAAGCCATTCCCTATGAACGACACCCCTGTGCAGCATGCATGCTGAGCTATAAGCGATCTGGGACCAAAGCCTGAGATCTTCCTTCTCCAGGAAGTCTTCTCTACCCTCTTCTGCCATGCCCTTTACAACCTGCCTGTACTATAAGGCAGTGGTTCTCAACCTTCCTAATACTGCAAGCCTCAACCATAAAATTATTTCATTGCTACTTCATAACTGTAGTTTTGCTACTGCTATGAATCATAATTAAATATATGATATGCAGGATATCTGATATTGGACCTCTGGCAAGGAGAGGTCAACCCACAGCTTAAGAACCATTGCTATAAGACCAAGCCACATACCATCACCAACTTGACAACATGCTATGTGTGGCTTGCTTAAATCCTCACCATGTCTATCAAAGGCACCTTGGGGACAAGGAGCATCCTATAATCCTGTACTTTCTCTGCAGCCCACTAGCCCCAAGCAAAGTGTGTGATCCATCAGAGCAGCCCTATGAAAATCACCAGATGAGTGTGATCAGGTCCTTCCCTCACCCCTGTGTGCTGACCAAACACTCTATTTTTCCTTCTAGAACTCATCTATAGGTCTTGCTCAGACACACAGCTCTGGTAGCACCCCCTGAAGCGAAAACATAAGGGTTCTTTGCAAAGTCAGTTGTACTGAATGATATTTTGTTGGGGCAAACATGTGAAGGAGTATTTTCCTGAAGCAGACACAAGTGAAGAAATGTTTGCTGAAGCAGACACAGGTGAAAGGATGTTCTGCTAAAGCAAGCACGTGAAAGGACACATGACAAAAGATTCTTTGTTAATGACATGCATGCTTTGGTAGTTTTTGTGTAGTTGAACTCCATTTGTTGGGATTCCACAGAGAGAAACGCACCAAAAAACTTCTAGTGTTGTGTGGCGGCTTCTTGCTGCTTTCGCAGACCAGAGTTGATTGGCAGAGTGATGTCAGCTGAGACAGACACATGTGTCGAGTCAAGACCCATGGAGAAAGCGTGATGTTTGGAGGGAGTATAAAAAGGACTCAGCGGAGGGACGGAGGCTGAGTTTGGCTTGCTTACATAGCTAACTGCCTCTTTGTCTTGCCCTTTTTGCTGATCTTCACTTCATTGAGAGAGGCACAGCTGAGAACTGCTCCTAATGTCCCTGCTAGTCCAAATCCCTCCTGCCTGGCTGTTCCTGCTAGGTCATGCCACCTGCTGATATCCCAACACTACTGAGTAGGACTGCTGCGAGTAGATCAAGTAGATCAAGCTGCTGATGCTGGCCTGTGAACTGAACTGCTGATTTCCTGATAACACAGATGGGACTTGCCCCAAAGAACCATTTCTAAACAGGTCCACCTCCCCCATATCCTTTCTTTTTCACTACTTCTGGTAGGTTAGAAGGGAGGTTAAAACATTTAAGAACCATCATTAAAAATAGAGTTTGAAAAAAATTAAAGTTATAACCCCTCAAAATGAGTCATGGCACCCTGGAACTGTATCTCTGCGTAGTGCAGGCTTAACTAGAGCTAGTTAGTGCTTTCTAGTCCCACATAGCACCCTAAAGCGAAATCTCCCTGGGTCTTGATCAGCTCAGCCTTCCTGGACAGCAAGGACTGATGATGAACAGGAGACAAGAAAGAGCTTTGACCTAGTCCAGGGTCCAGGGTGCAGAAAGCAGCTATCCCCAAAACCATGGGCAAATGGGTGCTGAGCAGGCTGCTGGGGTCTGCTCAGTGAGAAAGGAAGAAAATGTATCAGATTCCATCCCCAACACAGCCCTGCCCTGGACATTTTTCTTCATTCTTTCCCTTCTACCCCTAACCCTAAACCAGGACTTCCAGGATGAGATTCTTCAATCATGGCACTTTCCACAGTGTCCGGTCTGTCTCGTCACAGACTTGTGCCTGCCAGGCATCCTGGACACAAAATCTACAAGTGTCCTCCACCCTGAATGGGGGTAGGGGCAGAGAGCCATGATTCCTACAAAGGCATTTCATGGCAGTAGCTTGTCATGAGCCTGCACATTTGTGAGTGTGTGGTTTCTGGGTTCTGTGTGTCTTCTGGGGTGGGCCTGTGCAGAACACGGCAATGCTTACTCTCCATCCAGCTCTGGCAAAGCACAATGGTGGCATTCAATGACCATGGACGAGACTGATGGTGCTAAGAGAAAAAAAAAAAGATTTTTCAGTTATCTTCCCAGGGAGGTTTCTCATCTAGCCTAGGCCCTGACCATCTATGTCACATCTGGCTGAAAAGGTCCTCTGGTCAGACTCCTCACACACAGGGGAGAAAAGTGAAGCCCAGAGGGGGAAAGGCACGGGCTCAAAGTCACACTGGGAAAGAGCTACACCTAGAACTGAGGTCTTCCATCCTCTTTCTTGGGGCTAGTCTTCTTATATGAGCTGGCACTGTTTGGTAGTAGCAGTAGAACATGCCCAGAGAAACTTGGGGAAAAATGGCACCCACTGTTCCCCAAACCACAGCAATATAAGTAGTATAGTGCCCAGCCACTGACTGAGCTGCAAGCCAGATAAAACTACATGCTGCCATTTCAACAACCTGAGTTCTATACCCTGGATCCATGGGGTGGAAGGACTCTCAAAAGTTGACCTCAATACGTGCACTGTACTATACACACACACACACAAACACACACTAAACTTTTTAAAAATATATTCACATTTATTATCATTTTTAGATGACCTGAGAACACCCCCGGTTGAAAGATGAGCCAACCCTTTTGCTGGGTTTATTTTTTGAGCCAGAGGAAGAACTCAGCTTCCTCCTACCAACTAATCTGGATCTTTGTTGAAGTTGGGTCTGTCCCTGGGAAGATGGCTCGGTTTGTAAAATGCTTGCCCTGCAAGCATGAGTGCCTGAGTTCCAATCCCCAGAGCCCACATACAACGCTGGACATAGCAACATTGGCTGTATTCCCTGGGATGCTAAGATGGAAGGACCTCTGGAAGCTTATGGGCCAGCTGACCGGGCTGACATGGAGAAGTCCCAGGCCAAAATCCTAACCACTACATGCATGCTGCACATGCTTACAGGTGCACCCCACATACAAATACACATGAATACTCACACACATGTCCACACTGGATAATTGAATAGCTTGGGCCTATGGGCTCTTCAGAGGTCCTGTGGCCAGTGTGAAGGGCTCTAGAAATCACAACTTCAGGCTTCCCAGTCTGCAGCCTGACCCTCTAAGAAAGGCAGCTGTGCCTCCTACCTGCTGCTCTTGCCCAAGTCACAAACTTCAACTGCCATTTGTCAACTCATCTCACTAAGAAATTTCCCCAGACTGCTGCTCTGGGCCCAGCAGGGCAGGAAGCGATCGTGTTTCTACCTTCTAAGCCTTGGAGACCAGACACCTTCTCCCCTTTCTCCCTGAAGGCTCTTCCGCACACTCCACCCTGACTCCCCACCATGCCAGCCCGGTTAATTCAGCAGCCATTCCTTCCAACTACAACACCACACAGGTGTATTGTTACCTGCCTTGTTTTCAGGAAAGAAAGTAGATTTTTGGTTGGTGGCCAGTTAGGGGACCTGGGTATGGGCAGAGAGCCACATACTTGTCCCCTCCTTAGGGAACGGACTAGCATGTTATTTGGTGCTCCTGAAATCCAAGTCAGGTGGTGGGGCAGCCAGGTGTGCCCCAGACAAGACTGTTTTCCTCTCAGGGAGGCCTCTAGGGAAGTGGGTCTACTGTGCGGCTCTCACCTCCCATCATCCCGGGACTGAATCTCCTTGTTCCTGATCCTTAGCTATGAGTCCTGAAGTCTGACTTCTAACCTTTGTCCTCTGTTCTCACACACATACACACACACACACACACACACACACACACACACACACACACATACACACACATACACACACATACACACACATACACACACACACACATACACACACATACACACATACACACACACACACACACACACACACACACACACACAATTCTTGTTTCCCACCCCCACAACTCCTTGTCAGAACCATCCAGATTTCTTTTCTCTCCCAACCATAACACTCTGCTTCCAACATGTTTCCAGCGAGGTTTTCCACCTCCTTGGCACTCAGTGCATCCTGGGAGCCAGTTTATCCCAAGGGCATCACCTGTCACTCCTTGGTACCACTTACAGATGATCTTGTCCTGAGACCAGATGGCAGCTTCACTCAAATCCCTGCTCAGTCATTTACCACCTGTGTGACCTTGGGCAAGACACTGAACCACTCTGAGCCTGATGTGCTCATTCTTAATATGAGGTTAATGAGAGCCCCTACCTCCAGGGATATTAGCAAGAGGATAAGATGAGATCATTCACATGCGGTAAAGAGACCAGCACTGGGAGCATCTCATAACTGCTACCTTCAGTCCGGGCAGTGCACAGAGTATGACCTGTTCCTCTGAATCAACTGGCTGCCAGCTTTCCCACTGGCCTACATGATTCAATGCATGCTTCCCTCAAGCACGTTTACTGTTCTCTTTCCCTTTATAATGTGTGTAGATCTCTTATGTACCACTAAGTTTATGTATATTCCCTGTGGGCCACCTAGAGTATTTTTAGTAATAAGGCAGAAAAGGTATGTACCCAGAGAGTACAAAGAGATATCGAGAATGAAAGCAGAGGAGACCTTCAAAAAAGATCAAGGACTGAGGTGCTAGGGGGACTAGGAGGGAGGACTTGACTATCTGTTTGAGAGACTTAAGACTAAGGCCGTAGAAGGAGCAGGAGGGAGGACTTGATTGTTTGAGAGCAGGAAGCCAGTGGAGTACGCTGTAGTCCCTGTGGAAGACACTTCCTGCATTCCTAGAGAAAGAGGGCCCAAGAAGACAGAGTAAGCTATTTCTGACCCCTGTAAGTGACAGCTGAGACCTGAAACCTGACTGGAAAGTTCCCCATCATTCGCTCAGCTTAGCACACACCCAGTACACACCCAGTACACACACACACACACACACACACACACGTACATATACACACTCATATTCACACACCTGTACACACACTTATTCACACCCATCTACACTTACATGATATACAGAAACAAATCCATATCCATATCTGTGCACACATATCTGACCACATACCCTATATGCACACCAATATATACATACATACACACATGCATACCTATGTATATGCACACACACATATACATGCTTGCCTGTATGTACACACATTACACACACATGCACACCTATAAACACCTACCCTTATTCACACAAACAACAGGAGAGTTCCATATTATCACTCATCTCCACAACACACAGATATTACACATACACACATATGTACACCCATATACACATTAACATACATACACTCATATGTATATACACACATTTAGCGCTTACACATACATATCTATGTCTATACACACCCATATGTCTACATATATATGTATGCAACCATACATATGTTTCTTTATTCATACACACACATATAGACACATACATGCCTATGTTCACACATCCTTACCTATTCACACATGCACCCCATATACATAAATATATATATATATATATGTACATATATATATACCCTTCTCCATACTCATGCTCATGCTTCCACACTCATACACATACACCCTTATCCATATGTACATATTTTCATTCATTTGCATATCCTTAAAAATATACCCAAATATACATATACTACACATACTATACTATGCATACAAATAGCTATGTATATTCATATGTATACATATGCATACAAATATACATATACCCATGCACACTCACATACACTTTTGTAAACATATGTCACACACACAGAACATCATATAAGTACACATATCTATGTTCATAAACACTCATACATTCTCATACACTATCTTACCACAATTACATACACATCCACACATGTACCCACATGTACACATGAAGTGGAAGCTTCTAGTTGTGTCATGTGATGCAGACTCATGTGATGTTTTGCTGAGGCAAGACCCGTGAGAGGACACGTGATGTTTGGAGAGAGTAGAAATAGGACTCACTGGACAGTAACAGGCTGGGATGGCTTGAATAGTTAGCTGTGCAACTCTTCCGTGGTCTCTTGTCTTCGCTGATCTTTACTTCATTGAGAGAGGCACAGCAGAGAACTCCAGGCACTCCAGCTGGTCCTGGTTGTACCTGCTGGCTCCTACTGATTCATCAGAGGCCTAGAGGTTTGTGCTGGATCCTGCTGCCACTGCTGATTCACGTTTGGTGACACTTTTGAACTACACTG
Organism: Mus musculus; assembly: GCF_000001635.26. Taxonomy (NCBI): domain Eukaryota; kingdom Metazoa; phylum Chordata; class Mammalia; order Rodentia; family Muridae; genus Mus; species Mus musculus. The sequence goes on along the minus strand of NC_000085.6, from coordinate 59,478,170 downwards.
ACACTATCCTGACACTACTGAACAGGACTGCTGGTATCCTGATGAACTGAGATTGTATTCACCCCTAAAGAACTGCTTCTAAACAGGTTCACATCCCCTTGTGTGGAAAAATCCCCCCCCACCTTCGGATAGTGGGCTAGAAAGCAGGGGTGGGGAGGGGTCAAAGCTTTTGCAAAATCTTATTAAAGTAGGTTTTAAAAAATCTAAGCCTGCCAGGCAGTGGTGGTGCACGCCTTTAATCCCAGCACTTGGGAGGCAGAGGCAGGCAGATTTCTGAGTTCAAGGCCAGCCTGGTCTTCAGAGTGAGTTCCAGGACAGCCAGGGCTACACAGAGAAACCTGTCTCGAAAAACCAAAAAAAAAAAAAAAAAAAAATCTAAGCTTACAAACACACATACACACACACACACACACACACACACACACATATATATTCATGAATATATCCATATATGTGTATATATAATATATAATATATGATATACCCATATATGCATATATAATGCCTATATACACACATCCATATACAGTCACACAGGATTAAATAAATAAATAAATAAATAAATAAATAAATAAATAAATCCTGAATGGGTAGCCATACACTTACAAAGGCATACCCACACACTTAAGAAGGCACACCCATCCTGTATATATTGGTAGGTGCACATATCCCAGAGCTCTTTGGAGGGTATCTCCAGTCCCCCTCAGTACCCACTGTCATTGACAACACCTACCCAGCTCCCTAGGTCCCACCTCTAGGCAGTGGACTCTCCAGCATCATCTTGTGAACCTGATGTTGACTTTGGAGTGTTTCCCACAGCTATCCAAGGACAGGAAGAGATGGCTCCCTAAATCACTAGGACAAGGCACCTTGTTACATCCTCACCCATCCAGGCCAAGTAGCAATTCTAGCTTCTGCCTGTCTCCCCTTCCTGAGTCCCACAAGGTCCCTAAATCCATGCCCCACAGATGAGGTATCCACTGCTCCAACACACACTTTTTCAATATAGTTCATAGGAAAATGGATACCATGGCTCCCTTGAAATAAAGAAGGTCAGAACACATTTCCTAACTACCCAAAGGCAATGTTTGGGGTAATTAATCAACACTTCATCACCACCAAGAAATTGTTTTATATCCAAGACATATAATTAAGGAAACAATAAGCAAGCTTGTTGTATATTTTTGTTCCTAAAGAGTGGTAATTACCCTCCACACCCTGACACATCTAAGGGCTCCCCTCGATACTTAGAAGCCCAGGAGAAGTTGGCTTTGAGGTGTCTCAGCAAAGGTCTAGCAAGGAAGGAAGGTACAGGTAGCAGAGAGTTTTGCCCAGGCCTTGGAATGGGTTCTTCATGGTACAGCTGCATAGTACAGGGGAGGAAAGGCAATAGCTAAACTGCACACACTATTGCTTAATTACTTCAGATCAGCACCTCATTTGCTGAGGGTGCAATCGAGCTGCCGTGGATGTAATTACTTGCCAGGGACACTACTTAACAATGCAGCCACAGCAGAAGAAATTCGGAGCCTATCATGACTCTATTCTGAGGTCATGACTTCACGTCCTAGGACCGTGGACCCTGGCACTTCAGACGCCACTAGTAGCTCCCAGGAAGCAACATGCAGAGCAGGATCTCAGAAAATCCACTCCAAAGTGTTCAGTGGCTAACAGGACACTTATGGGTTGATCCTCCCAGGGGGGGTGAATCTGAGGTTCAAACAGCTCTACCCAGGCTCTCAGATGTCCCAGGCTGGATGCTCCTGCGGGTGCATATTTCAATGCATGAGATCAGCTAGGGCAGAGCTGGAAGGTAGTAGCTAAAACTCCAGGCATTGAAGGGGATTAGAAGCAGAGCCACTGGTATGCAACTTCTCAGGTATGGAAGCAAAGCTCTCCTTCTAAGACCCAGGGGGCCCTGTTCATGTCTGCAGAATGGCATAGTGGCCATGGCAAGATCCCATGTTTCCACAGAGTGAGGCTAAGGCACCACACAAACACAAGTGTGTATACCGCACGCACATGTGCACACACAACATTATGGAAAGAAAATTCTTGCTCAATCCAGAAAGGATCAGCAACCAAATACCCTGTTCCCCATGTGTACAGGCGGCTTTTTCAGTCATACGCTCACAGAACCAAGACCCTATGGAAAGTAAATGCAAGCTCTGAACTATGTCAATCTCTCCTGATAGCCTCCAAAAGTCATTGAGTCACAAGAAACAGATTTAGTTGAGATGTGAAGATTAACCATCAAGGGTTTGGAGCAAAATCATCTGGACATCAGAGTCAGATTGACATGAGTTCAAATCCTAGGTCTGCCACTTCTATTCAAGGGTACCTTGAAACTCTCACTTAGCTCATGGATCTCAGTGTATCCATCCATAAAATGGGTGTATAAGCCAGGGTTCTTTAGAGTAACAAAACTGACGAAATAAATGGATATGAAAGAGAAGTTTGTTAGATTGGTTTGCACATTGTTGTCTGGACAGTCCAACAGTGGCTGTCTTCGTGCTGGAAAGCCATATAACAGGTAACTGCTCAATCTGTGAGACTGTATGCTTCAACAGCCCCAGCCTGGCACTGATGGCGTGTAGAATTCTCAGAGAGCTTCTGTTCTTCTGCCCACCTTGAAAGGCAGAAATATACTCAAGTGTCCACAAAGGATGGCCGCACCAGCAGAGATAGCAGCAGCAGGCAAGTAGGCCAAAACCAAGAGCTTCCCCTCAGACGTTCTCATAGGTAGGCTGCCAGAAGAAAGCGAGTGAGTCTTCCCATTTCAAATAACGTGATCAAAAATATCCCCCACCTGTGTGCTCAGGGGCTTAGCTCAGGGGTGATTCTAGCTAGGTTCTGTCAAGCTGTCAGGGACTATAAACCATCACCATGGGTTTTCTCAGAGAACTTCCCACAAGGAACTACAGCAAAGATTGGGAGAAAGAGCACAACTTGGGCGTCAGCTCATAGCCAGGGCCCCAAGACCAAAGTTCATAGACCAAGTGAGCTACAAGCTCACAACCCTGTTCTGACCAAGTACTACTCCAGTCATTTCTAGCTCTAAGACTTTCAGCCAGAAATTGTTCTGGTCTAGTCTCTTGCCTGCATAATAGGAATCATCTTACTAGATTTACTTCGTGGGTAGAGGGTGAGAAGCACACAGGAGTCAACAACAGGCGAGGCTCTGAAATGGGCTCATGGACCTTGGTCATTCATTTTAAGCCAATTTTGGTTTTCCTTCTATTTTCTTCCTTCCTTCCTTCCTTCCTTCCTTCCTTCCTTCCTTCCTTTCTTCCTTTCTTCCTTCCTTTCTTTCTTTCTTTCCTTCTTTCTCTCTTTTTCTTATCTGTACAGAACTCTTAATTTTGTCTAATGCCATGTATTGATTCTTGAGATTCTTTCCTGTGCTATTGAAGTCCCTAGTCAGAAAACACTTACCTATGCCAATACCTTGGAGTATTTTATGAGTTTTCCTCTAGCCCTTTTGAAATTTTGGGTCTTACATTCAGGGCTTTGCCCCATTTTTTGGCTGTTATTTGTGGAGTGATGGACACAGACCTACTTTCACTCTACATGGGACAGTTTCCCCAACACTGTTGAAGAGACTTTTCCTCAGCATATGTTTTGACACATTGGGAAGATTCTAGGAAAGAGACAAGAGAACCAGATTTACTCAGCCCTTAACAGAACCAGGACCTCCATGACCCTGAAGCTCCATTAGGGGAAATCTCGTGAGGAAGGACTCATTAGTATTCAAGAGGTACTGAGCTATATTTTGAGGGGAGGAAGTAGAGCCTAAAGGGGATGGGAAGCCACACTCTTCTGCATTTAAAACATCTTGTCATCTCCACCATTTCCCTCTGTGTCCTTTCAGAAAGATTAAAAAGAAAGTTGAAGCACATACACTTGTGTGTGATTTTTCCTTTACCAACAATAGCCCATGTATACTGCTTTTTTTTTTTAGCAATTAAGATAGACATATCTTAGGCACTCTTGTTCTGGTTCTTTTCGTGGTCAAGTTGGCACAACCCTGAATCACCTGGGAAGAAAATCTTAATGAGGAATTATCTGAACCAATTTGGCCTGTAGACCTGTATGTAATTGATTGCCTTGATTGGTCATTGATGTAAAAAGGACCTCCCCATTGTGGGTGGCGCCATTACCTAGGCAGGACCCTAAGCAATACGAGGGTGAAGAAAGCTAGAAAGAATGCACACAAGAATCCATGCATTTATTCTCTTCTCTGCGCTGAGCATGTGACATGTCTAGTTGCTTGAGTCCCTGTCTTGACTAGGACCTGAAATTATAAACAAAATAAACCCTCCCACATGTTGCTTTTCATCTAAGTATTTGTCATGCAACAGAAATGTAATTATAATACTTTCCCATTTTAGAACTCCAATTATGGCTTACTCTTTTAACTGATGTATAATATCTATCTTGGCATAAATGCTTTACAAATTTCCTACATTTAAATAGCTTCACGAATGTTAGGTATTGTAGAAGGAAGGAAAGAAACATGGGAGGGATGTTCGGAAAATGAGAAAGGCAAGTTTCTACACTTCTTAGACATCACTGTTTTCCTAGTCCTATGGGTCTTATTGACCCCCAGATATGTTCCATCACCCCATCATTCTACTCAAGATAAAGATACCAATTCAGGCTGTGAATGGGATACCACAGGACCTACAGATTAAAGTGAGGTGGAACAGAACTCATGACATAAAACCCTGGTTTTCCATAGGTACTTGGAGCAGAAGCAGTGGTTGTTTGTAGTTCAGGGGCCAGGGAAGGGGATGTGGTTATGAGATGAGCCTCAGGGTAGATGTTCACAGAGACTCCTGGCCTACCTATTCCCTTCCAGAAGACAGAAATTGAACTCTGTCCTTCTAGGACTGTACACAGAGAGCTGGTGGAACTATAACATCAACCTATGTATACACATCACACATGGGCACATAGGTAAATGCATTTCCACCTGGGGCACCTTCTATTTTCTACATACATAGCTCTTTCAGCTGTGAAAACCAAAGAGTGCTACAGTTGTCCTTAAACTTCAGCATCTGGCCTCTTTTCCCACTCACTCATTCTCGGAGCACCCACACACACCCCACAGTGCTGTTCCTGTGTGATAAGCAGGAATTCACCATCTGAATCAGAGCGGCATCATTTATGTAACAAAGTAGCAGCCAGCCACTTCAAGTGAGCTACAGTATTACACACCACTTCTGGATTTCATGGAAGGGCATAATTGCAATCATTTAGAATGAGGGGGAGGGAAGCAAGGAGTGACTGAGATGAGCCCCTCAGAGACAGACAGACTGTCTCTAATGAAGGGATGTAGTATGAGAAGCTAGCTATGTAGCCCATAAACCTCACTGAGGCTCCCACAAGTATGTTAAGCCATGCCCCATCTCACCCTCTGTCTTCCAAAAATGTTCAAAACACTCACTTCTAATTATTTCTAGGTGGACATGCATGCCCAGGGACTCGGCCCTTACATGATGTGCAGGAATTCTGAAGGTCACAGGTGGTGGTACCAGCTGCAAATTAGAACATCCCTACTGTGAAAGGGGCAAGGGACAGTCCTCACTACGTGTGTACCAGTGAAGATGAGACTTCTCAGAAGAAAACTACATCACAAGTAAGCAAAGCACCTGCTGGGGCCTCCATGTCCAACACAGACAGCCCTTGCAGTTCAGACTGCACACTGTAAGAAACCTAACCAAGGGACAGGGGCAAAGTACTTCACTGAAATCCAGTCACTTAATAGGTTACCAGGCAATCACCCACCCACAAGAAAAGGTACCTGTTCCTAAGCTGCACACAGACATCATACAGGCAACATGAACCCTTTCCTCCAGAACCATCTACATGCCTAGACATGTGGCATGTGTCCCACATCTTCAGTGTTCCATGGAGCATAGATTCTCTACTCTCCCTTGACCTGCACTAAAGATGATGTCATCATCCCAGGATGGGCACCCCACGGGAGTTCCTCAGAAGCACCTAGACCTTTAAGAGTCCTTCCTTGAGCACAGCATTTAAGGAACAAACAAGTCCTCAAGCAACACACTCCATCAGCTCCCTCTTGCTTGGTGTGGCATGAGACTACTTCTGGGTAATCAGGGTTGAGGGCAGAGGATAGACAATGTGGGGCCTGCGGGATGATCAAGAACAGGTCTGCAGTGAGTGAAGGGAAGCTCTGATGAGGGAAGCCCTAGCCCCTACCTCTTAGGACCCTGCAGCTCCAGGAGTCAATTGGGGAGGGGAGCTATCACAGGAGCCATCCCTTCCAAGTATGGCTACTTACCCTGAAAGCACAGGAGAAGCAAGATAAAGGCCCTGGGGACAATGACTTTAATGACTTTCCAGGGGAAGGCAAAACTTCCTCGCCTCCCATGGCACCCCTGTAAGAAAGAGGCTCTCCGGTTTAGTCCAGAGGGAAAGCCCTCAGCTCTCCACCCTGCACAAACAGGAGCCCTGCAGGCAGGCGATGATGCACAGAGGAAGCTGACCCAGGCTGGCTGCCTACTAATACCCCACCATTGAACCGGAGACCACCAATCCAGCAGCTTGCTGACCCCTCCAGCTCCTCTGCTGCCTCTTCCTCTTCCTCTGGTTTGGGAAGGAGGAGGGGCATCCACGTTCTCTAGGGAGTAGAGCCCCGCGAAGTGACCCCGTTTCACAATGAAATTGAGCTGCCATTTTCATCTTCTTCCCAAATGTCAGCAGAGCTAGATCAGATTAGGAAGTAATCTCTTGCCCAAATTCATTTCCGAACAGGAGAGGTGGCTGCGGGCGGGGCGAAGTTTGTTGTTTCTTTCCTTATTCCCACCCGGCTTTCCCTCCCCATACCTGGGTGGGAACAGCGAGTACAAGTTGAAAGGAGTGCCCTTAAGGGACCCTAGCAAGGCCGGGGCGCTGAGGGAAGCCCCTCTCCTCCGTATGGAGCAGCCATAAGGGCCTGCACTCTGCAGCAGCAGCAGCAGCAGCGGTGGCTGGCGGCGTTTGTTCTCAAATAGCTCCCACAGATCAGAGAGGCCCCCCGGGGCGTCCGTCCTGGGCTGCAGAGAAACAGAATAAGGGACCAGAGTGCACAGGGCCCGGGGGACAGTCGCTGGTTGCGACTGTGAGTTACCTTCCACCTTTAGGCTGAGGTCCCATCCCTGGTCCCTGGCCTTGGCATCCCCAGTCATGTAGTCTCCCACCCCAGGGGCCAGGGTGGTAAAGGGGGAGAGGAAAAGCAATTACAACAGAGAGAGAGGGAGAGACAGAGACGGAGAGAGAGACAGAGACGGAGAGAGACAGCAGACAGAGCGACAGAGAGACAAAGACAGACACAGAGACAGAGAGACACATACAGACAGAGAGACACAGGAAGAGAGAGAGAGAGAGAGAGAGAGAGAGAGAGAGAGAGAGAGAGAGAGAGAGAGAGAGAGAGAGCACAAATAAATGGCCAAGGAACTGGTCAGTATCCTGCACGAGGCCTCACTTGATGCACTAGTGACCAGAACACAGCCGTTGGCCTGAATACTTAATTACCCCCAAGTGAAAATTCCCCATCTAATTTGATATTTGGTTCTTTGCAGATGCTATAGCCTTCGTAAATAATATACAAAGTAAGAAACCTAATCCCGCCTGCTAGAATGTTTAATTCATCATTATGCGAGCTAATTGGAAGGTGATTATATGGTAATTGCTCATTAGTGGTGTATATTTATCGCTGTACCTTATGTCAAGGCCATGGGAATTGTGTAGAGTCTGTTCTCTCATTTCAAGGATCAGTTTCAGAAGCAGGAGTGAAGCAAGCAAGATCAAGTTCTTCCTGACGTCAGGGTCCAGTCGGGGCTATGGAGACCCAAGCTATATATAGGACCTGGAGGTAGCTGAGGCCAGGAGCCGCCCAAAGTCCTATATATAGGTTCAGTCGCCACGATCTGGGAGATTGCTGACAACCAGTCCACAGCAAGGCAAAGCTGGTCCTTCTGGCTCAATTTCCAAAAGCGACCCCAATCCCCTGCCTAGGCACTGCTGGGGCCCCTCAGGTGCGTCTTGGTCCTTGGGTGTATTCTGAGAAGCCCCATACTGTCTCTAGGGCTCCTCTGATGAGTATGCAAAGCGACAGTAAAGGTGGAGTTGGGGGAGGGGCGCGGGGGAGGAGATGTCAGGGGGTAGAAAAGCTCAGGTTTGGTTTGGAAATTAAGCGTGGGATGGATCTAGGTGGGTTGACTTGGAGATGGATAAGGAATTTGGGATGACAAAGGTCTCCTTTTCCTCCCCCTCCCTGGGGTGTGGGACCATCCCCACCTTGGTCATCTGTGCCAAAATTTCTCTCCAGTTAGCCTTTCAGTAAAGTAGGATGCGGGCTCCATGACCGGACAGTGTGAGCTGGCACCTAGAAAAGGAGTGCAAAGTCTCTGGGGTGAGTGGCAAGCCAGGGAGAAGGAACTGTAAGCATAAAGAAAGGCAGGATGTGAGCCCTTCCCAGTCCCACCAGCTGCAGCTGGGTTAGAAACTTGGGAGAGGCTGGGCAGCAGGTCTGAGGCCTCTAGGGTGTGAGAGGGCAGCTTGGTCTGCAGGGGAACCAGGAAGGAACAAAAGGGGGCCATGGCCACAGGACTAGGCCCTGACTCTTGGGGACTAGCCTCCAGGAGCGCATTTTTGCACGTGGTTGTGATCTTTGGCGCGCTCTGGCGCCCCCTCAGAGGAGCGCGTTGGCTTTTGCCCTTATAGAGACCTCAGCCCCGGGCACAGGCACCGGTCCCCAGCCTGCAGCAGGCACCCCGACTTGCAGCCTCGGGCCCTCCCAAGCTCCCCTGCTGGGCAACAGGCTCTAATGAACAAAAGGCCAATTAGAGGCTGGGGCGCGGCTGATGAATGGACCTTTCGCTTTCAAGCGTGGCACTGCTTCGGGTTTCCTGGCGCACAGGATCGCGCCTGGAGAAGTTGCCTCCCGGAGCCGGGTCACGGCTGGGGTCAGAGGGTTCTCAAAACTCCAACTTCCCCCTCGCTACGGGGCTGGTTGGGGAAAATAAATCAGGAGGCTAAGGCACAGACTGTTTCCGGGCTCCGCATCCCGGCGTGGTGGCCTAGTACTATAAGGCAATCCTCGACCTCGCCCGCGGCTGCTCCGAGGCAGCACTCAAATAAATCAAGTGCTGATTGCAGAAATAATAGAGTTCGGCCTAGAAAAAGATGCGCAGTTACAAAAACTGTCTGTTGTTTACCGAACTCCAGAAGCTGGTGGTGCACTTCGAGAATAACACCCCAACACAAGCCTCCACTCTTCTCATGCGTAGACCCCAAGATACAAAAATGCAACATTAAATGCTGGACATGGATGTTCATTAAGGGAATTCCCCCCAACCCAAACAGGAAGAAGAGTCCCCACAAATCACAAACACCATACCATCCTCTAAAACGCAAACAAACGATATCCACAGATATCTTATACAACCAGACCTGGTGCACAAATCTAATAAGCTGTATGTTCACACCTTATTAGGCGCTTCATTCTCAGCCCTATGACTGCAAGTTCTTGTCCTGACGCAAAACAATACAGAGCCACGAGGGAAGCTGGACATCTTGCCACAATCTATGCAGGGAACTCTAACTTCCTCAGCTTTTGCGTAAAGTAAACAATCAGCACGGATACAAACAAACTTGAGTCCTAGGTGAGAACGCTCAACTGAGTTTCCATAATCCACAAACACAGCTGTAGGGTGGACCGAGACACATACCTATTACAAACGTACTATCACAGACCTCCAGCCTAACCGACCCATATACTGACTTACAACTGCCCACTTGTGGGCAGCCCAGTCTGGCCCCCATCTTACCACCACAGAACAGGGCACAGAGCCAAGCCTCCGAACCTTCAGAATCCCTCCCCAACCCGCCAGTGTGTCCAGGACTTTGTTTCCTGAGACTCGAGGCCGGACGGGGAGGAGCCCAAGTTTCCCAAACCACGCTCAGGCCGGGGGGGGGGGGGGGGGGGGCTTTCAAGTCGGATCGGCCTGGCTTGCCTCTGTAGCTGCCACAATCCGCCCCTATTACAAAAGTGGCCCGGCAGGTTCCGGGCCTCGGCCAACGTGCCCGCTCCGGCTCGGTTCGGCTGCCAGAAGCAGAGTTCCAGGGAGCTGGAACTCCACACATCCAGAATGTTAGCTAGGAACGGTGACTCCCGGAAATCCAAGGTTTCTGCCAGAACCAGATGGTTTTAGTTGCTTCGGGAAGTTATGTGTTCGAAGGGAGAAATACTCAGCTCAGGTGTATATCGCAGGAGAATGTAGTCCTGGCCCGCTTCCACTTGACCCTATTAGGAAAAAGGAAACTGAAAACCTGGGATGACTGAACATTCTTTGGCACAGGGGGGGACACACTGGTGGGGCGGGGCAAATATGTCAATTTACAGCCTGCAAGTCACAGGCAAGACAAGGGACAACCAGCATGCAGTTAGTTGGCTGTGCTCTGGAAGTAAAGCTCAGCCCTGCCCACTAGGCACATAGAGAGCCCTGCCCAGAGCATCCAGGCCTGGCACCTACGGAACACGAGTGGGAACTCAGCTTCCACTGGCCACAGCCAAGCTCCAGTGCACAGCAAAGGGGACTGGACGCGAAGCACATGCGCCCCCGCTCACCCTGACCCAGCCCTACGCCCAGATAGGCATCGTGGGATGGCATCTCGCAAATATTTATATTCTTCAGCGCCACGGCAGCCCGCGCCCACATTAGACGCTCTAATCCTGCCACTTTAAATAGATGAATTAATAAAGCAAACGAGCGGCTAATAAGCTGACTGTCCTGCCTTTTTGAGGCGGGGGGAAGGACTCGAAAGTGCGCCAAATTTGTTTGCAGTGGATCAAGGCGAGCCGCCTCTGCTTCACTTTCTTTATCTTAATTCCGACTTGAAAAGATATAATTATCTAGTTTGAACAGAGCGGCTATCAAATCCTTCTTTGGGCCGGGAAGGGGGGCGTTGGAGTGGATTGCGGCTCTCTGAGCCGCTCGGTGCAGCCGGAGATAGCGCGTAATGAAGATGTGGAGGCCCGAGATACAAAGGGCATTAACCTCATTAGCATGAAACCTTTTCTTCCTACCATTGTGGGACCCTTTCAGCCGCCTAATCCCCCCTATTTTCAAAGCTTGGTTTGTAATAAAGCTTTTAGGTTTTTTTTTTTTCCCCCTCAAAGCTAATAGTATTCTCTGATGATTTTATTGCTGTCACACTGCATAGGACATTTAGAAAAAAAACTCTTCACCACTCCCCTTTCTCGTACTTAAATTTAAGTTTATGGTTACTGCAGAAAGCTTTTTTCCAAGATGGTACTTTTTTAAATAAAAGGGTCAGTCTCAGTTGTAAGGAGACTATACTCTACTCTATATCCAAACCATTCCAGGTTTGGGAGGGTGGGATGCATGAAGAAAGTAACCTGCTCTTAGCAAAAGGGAGAACAGTCAGTGATGGACCATCCCACTGTGGAAGCAGCCCAAGCCCCACGCATCTTTGTGGAATTCCCGAGTTGCACCTGTCCCTGTGGAAGGCAAGCCCGGATCTTCCTGAAACCTCTCTACTACCGGTACCCACAATACAAACTCCAGAGGAACGGCCTTTGTGAGCTCAAAGTATGAGCAGCCAGGTCTGCCCAGGGACCAAGACCAAGGGGAGAAGGGTGATAAACAGAGATACAGGGGCAAGAAGAAAAAAAAAATAAGAGGGAGAGAAACAGAGAATGAATTCTCCTTTAGAGGAGGGGAGGAAAAACAGAAAGAAAAGATTCCATAGTGCCCTAAAGTCCCCACACGTGCACGGAATGTCTAATCTTAACTTTTCAAGGCAGGATGTTAACAAAGCTTGTATTTTTGCCCCTGCATTGTAACTTGGCCTTATCACAGTGTAAAGGGTGGGGGAGATTGTCCTAAATTATGTCCAGGCAGCCCCCCTGGATCCGTGGATTAAGAGATTAAAGGAGACCACTGGGCAAGGCCTCCTCTTTTCCCTTCATATTCCTGGTATGATAATTGCTTAAACTGATTTGCACTTTCACAAAAGCTCACAGGACGCTTTGTAGCTCGAACAGAACAGACGAGGTTTCTCTATCAATGGAAATAAAACTGATTAATGCAGCCTATCGGGATAGGAAGCAAATGAAGCATGCAAAAAACAACCTCATACCCTCGGCAGGGGGAGGACAGGGAAAGAGCGAAGTTTTCTTTGAGAATGGTTACAACTTTTACTTTAATGTTAAAATTAAGAGTGGAAGATCTCTCAGAATGCTTGCCTTATAAGGCTTCGGGGGCCTTTGGGTTCATCTCCCTCACTTTATGCAGATTAGAGTGAAAGAGAGAGGAAAGGAGAAAAGAAAAGAGAGAAGAGGAGGCTGACTTGTCCTGAAGGGGTTTGAAGTCAGAAATGAAGTTAGAAGCCCCAGACCTCGGGTTCTAAGAATATTCTCCAGGCCAAAACTAGGTTCTAAACTTTACAAAGAAAAGGAAATCAGAAGTAAAGTGAAGGGTTTTTTTTTGTTTTGTTTTGTTTGTTTGTTTGTTTTAGTTTTTTAGCCTGGAGTTGAAACTAAAATCCTTCAGCAAAGTTGCTTGGACAGCTTCTCTCCTCTTCCTCTTCTGAAAGAGTTTGGCTGTCTTAAGCATCTCCCTTCACATCTCTTTAAAATACAAGCCCTCAAAAGCCACCAGTCTGGCTCTTTTGTGGGCGGGGAGTCAGGGTCTCTGGAGCCTAGCTGGAGAAGGCCCACATTCGAATTAAAGAGTTACTTTTGTAAAGATCCACTTCAGTTTCCCAAGACAACTACTCTGAGGGCATATTGATAAATCTTTATTGACAAAATATTGACATTGACATACTTCTTGGAAGTATATAGTGTGTTAGAATTCTAACAAATTAACACAAAACACAAAAATATTTACAATCTGGTATAGAAGACACTAAGGAAGCATTTGTAACCCTCTTTAGTAAGTCTATGGTCTTGGAAGAGAAACTCAGTGCTTGAAAACTCCCATGTCCTTGGCCACGCCACCATCACCCCATTAAATACAGTCCTTCCTTCCACTTTTGCAATAGACAGACTTAAAAGTTCTGAATGGCCATTATGATGAGTGGCTGGATGCAGTCAATCTCTCCAACCACTAAAAGGAAAAGTTGACTTGGTGATTTAAAGTATCAGAATGTTAGGAAAGGAAATATCCAAGAAATAGAATTAATTTGGGTCTTTTATCGTGGGTTGTTTTTACCCCTAGCATGAGTCCTGATTCTTCTCAGGGGCACCCTCCCCCGCCCTCCATCCCAGTCCTGCTCCCTCATTTCTCTGTCAGAGGACCACTATCTCCGAGCCTACTTCGTTTAGCTTTCACAATCACTTTGACAATAGAAGGTATCAAAAAAGTGTTTTTACAGACTGAACATTTCTCAGAAAAAAAATAAAAAATAAAAATACACAGAACCTGTCTTTAAAAGAGGAATAAAATTACAATTCAGTTTTTAGACACCATTCGCCCGACAACTGCTACATGCAATTCAAGTTTTGAAACAGGTGTAGGATGGGGCTAGACATGGAATTTTGTATGTTATTTCTAATTAAAGATGAGGGGGAAACACTGTGAAGTGCAAAATTAAAAGTCCTGTGCCTTTTTTTTTCCAAAAAAAAAAATCATTATCATTTCTAAATGGACTTCGATAAGCGGAATACCCGCCAATCATCTTGTTTCCCTGGTTTGGCATTTGACTGACAGCTCCCCTTGTCAGAATGTGCCTTTGCCTCACAAGGATCATTCATTCTCTCTCTCTCTCTCTCTCATTCCTCTCTCTCCCTCCCAGTCTCTGTCTCTCTCACTCACTCAGCTGCCTCTTTAGACGAGGGTTGCATGTTGATGATCGGGCCTCCGTCCTCTGCTGTCCTGTAAGCGGTGCCCGGCCCGGCGCCGGTTCCCGGTCCAGTGCCCTCGCTGTCCAAAGTCTGCTGCGAGCGTCACTGCTCTGATTCCCTCTCTCCCTTTCTCGGTGGATGTGTGTGCAGTTTGTTTTTGTTTTGTAGGGTTTTTCTTCCCCTCCTCTCCCTGTCTTTCTTGCTCTGTGCTGTCCATTTTTGTAGGATTGGGTTTGGACTTTTAATCGTCTGAGGTCACATCTATTTCCTCCGGACTCGCCTGCTTGGTAGCAATTCTCCACCGGTTAATGTGGTGTGTCCCTTTTTTCTTCTGTTGAGAATCTGAGCCTTCTTCCTCTAGCTTTTGCCTTTTGAATTTCGTTCTCCGGTTCTGAAACCATACTTTTACCTGTGGGGAGAGACAAGTGGGCATCTTTAGATCCTTCTTAGTGCCTTCCTATCATATACCAGAGGCCTGTCACAGCCCAGGGCTGACCCCAGACCCCCAGACATACATCCTTAGGGCTGACCACTTTCTTCTCCTTCCCTCTGAGAGCAAGCCCCCTCTAGAGAAGCCTTGTTCCTGTCTTTCCAAACCCTACCAAGGAGCCTTTCCCCAAGGGCCACAGTGCCCAAAGTATGGCCGTTTCTCCCACACAAATTCCCACTAAGAGCAAAGGCTCTTTGCAAAGCATGAAAAACTTTGTAAAAATAATAAGAAAAAATATATATGGAAAGAGAGAGAGAGAGAGAGAGAGAGAGAGAGAGAGAGAGAGAGAGAGAGATTCCTTGCTTGCCCAGTGAGTACAGGAAAGACTCAGTCTCTGTTGGCCTAACGTGCTTTCTACTTTCTACTAGTCTGGAGTTGCCTAAATATAGTGCCTCTTCTACCAGGCAAGGCCCTGAGTGGAGGATGGAGGGATTGCCTGTCCTCAGGCCTTGGGGGACACTGGCAGGTAAGCAGGACTGGAAAGGGCCCAGAGGAAGTCAAGTGGACATGGACTTTACAAGCCTCACTCAGGGCCTGGACAAATTGAAAGCTCCCGGAAGACCATGCCAGAGAAAGTGAGTAAAAGAAACTGAATGAGAGGGAGAAGGAAAGAGGTCTCTTTCCTCTGCTCCCGTCCAGTCCTCAAACAGGGTAAAATCAGCTTTGGCTCCAGCCTCCAGAGAGATTCTGGTAACCAGGCCTACCCATAGCTTGCAGCTCGAAGTCATCATTGAGGATCAAGCCAATTGCCTTCCATGGGGAAATTGGGCAGCGAGCTCCATTCAGCGGCACTGCCCAAGTCTGCCCAGCAGTGCGGTGCAGATGAAGAAGACAGCAGTGACTGCAGCCCCCACAGCCCACAGCAGCTCAGTCAGAGCCTCCGGGCTCCTGAGATGCCACTCCACTCTCACCTTTAAGACTGCCACGGGGTCTCACTTGTTCTCCCCAATGCTCCTGTCCCCCCAAAGTGCCCCATGAAAAGCAAAGTAGGAACTGGGAACAAGACTGAGTTTAATTTGCTTTGAGTCTACTAATTAAGGGGGAGGACAGTTCATACGCGCACCCCCCCCCCAGCGTTTGCCCAAAGCCAGTGTCAGTGTGCTCCTGGCTTGACACGCACACAAAGACTCCAGGCAGTGTGGGCAGCGAGGCGGACAAAGACAACCGCTGCCTCCTCTATCCAGGAGAAATCAGGTGGGCCTTGCCTTGTGCCCACCCTGTGCAAACGCGAGAGGCCCTATTCGTTCTTTTTTTTTTTCGTGAAGAAGGAACTTTTTAAAAACAAACAAACAAACAAACAAAACCCTCAATGTGAGCTTCTCAGGGGGGAAAAAAAGTTGCTATACTCTGCCTACAAACGTAACTGTTTACTGGGAACTTTGACCCTGCCTCGCGACTGAGAGTACAGTAGCGCCTACTGTAGACCTAAACTCCCTAACCACCTTGGGACTAACCTAAGCCAGGCCCTCCGCCCCTCCAACCCCGCTATGCAGAAAGAATGTGTCCCTCAAGGCTAGCCCTCTCTGCAAACCGTCTAGTTTTCAGGATCGCCCAGCTTGCCTGGCCTCCGGCTTCAGATTCCCAGGCATTCCCTTAAGAGGAGTAATCGGGTGAGCCCTGGAGTCTTTCAGAACTCTTATCTAAACCACTCTCGGCTCTCTCCAGCCTTGAGCCCAATCACCAGAACACCCTGCTGCAATTAACCATATCTCGGACCCCAGCTGAATCTCCGTGATTCTCTCAAAACTTTGGAGTTGCAGGGGCCTGACCAGCGGAGAAAAGCTAGCCTGTCAGTGAATCTCATATTGCCCTAACAAAGCTGAGCACCTGGAGAGTTACTGATCCAGAACTCGGCGCTGGTCGGAGTGCTGGGCGCTGGCTGGAGTGCTGGGTGCTGGCTGCCTGGGTCTGGATGTAGTGTGGCCTGGCCCTGGCTGCTGGGCCACACTCACCTGAGTTTCCGTAAGACTGAGACTGTGAGCCAGCTGCTTCCTTTCCGCTCCCACCACGTAATGGTTCTTCTCAAAAGCGTGCTCTAGCCTTAAAAGCTGGGACGGCGAGAAGGCGGTTCGAATCCGCTTTGGCTTTCTGGCCAGAGCGTTGTGCAAAAGGAAACTCTCGGGACTTGTGTCGTTCCCTGCAGGGGGCAGAGCAGAAGTACCATTAGGGGGCCTCCCAGGCAAGTGTCGCCGGCTTCTCTGGAGCCGGGCTGGGCATAGCTTCCTAGGTCTCTGCCTAGTCCGCAGCGCCAGACCCTCTCTAAGCTTTTGAAAAGGACACCGGCCCAGTCGTCAGACCCAGGCCCCAGGGCTCCAAACCTGGGCGGTAGCTAAAGAGCAATGGTCTCTAAGGTGGCAGTCCTCAGGCTCCTGACCTTTGCCGGTTCCCTAACTGCCTTAGTACCTCAAGCCTAGATACCTCCACTCTGTGTGTCGAGGGCAGATAACAGGACAACAGAACCCGGGCTCGAGGATTGGTGCCCACCATATAATAATAATAACAATAATAAGTTGTAGCAGTAGAAGAAATAGTGGTAGTAATTCCCTACTTTCTAGCCTATTTTAAAATTTAAAATTAAGCGTAAAAATGACGTCGTGTTTTCTCGCGGAAATTTATTCAAGAATTTTTTTGTTTGTTTGGTTTCTAGTTTTGTCTTGCTATCTCTCTGAGAAATTGCAGAGATCGGTTGAGACGTTGCAGCCGGGCCGGGACAGAAATCTCGAGGCAAGTATGCCCAGTGTCTAAGGCCGTTGCTTCCAGAGTACCCGGTTCTAGAGGTCCCTGGTTGCAGAGAGCTAGGAGAGGAGAGTGAAGGGACTGGAGCCTCGCGGGGATCGAGTTGAGGGTACTCGCCGAGATGGTCGGGCGAAGATCCAAGCTGTCCGTGATATGGCCAGGCGACCAAGAATGGGACTGGCAAAGAATGGGGAAGCTGAGCTCTAAACTTTGAAAGCTAGGCTTGGGTATTTTGGCTTCCCGTATTAAAGGAAGTGAATGTATTTACCACCACCACCACCCAAAAACAGCCGGTAGTCTCAGCGGGAGTGAAGGCAAATTCAGTGCTGAGCTAAGGGAAAAGGTGTTTTACTTTGGTTTGGGTTTTTGTTTATTTGTTTGTTTTGTTGGGGTGTTTTAAAATAATATATAAATATATAAAATGGCGAGCTGGCATACACCCGAGTCTAGACTGACAGGAATGCGAAGTGTTATTGAATGGAAAAGCCCGTCGTTATCGATCGCGCCCGGCGGAGGTAGGTCTTTTATGGACTGCAGTCGGCAAACTAATTCGAACCCTTTTCCTAAAGTTTTAACTTTCTTACCAACCCCAACCCAGAAGCATACAAAATTACTAAATCGGGGAAAAAAATGAAGATATCCAAACAGATCTTCCCTTGTCGGGCCTTCTCTCGACTGGATTTTCTCTTTTCTTTTCTTAAATTTCTTTCTTAATTTCTTTCTTTCTTTCTTTCTCTCAGGAAGAACAAAAACAAAAACAAAAATCAGCAACCAAAGACCAAACGGAACCCGACTTCCCGCCACGTCCAGCGGGTGCCCGGGTTAAACAGGTCGCTGAGAGAACTAGTGGAGCTGTGGAGGTTTCTATTCGCTCTCTTCCCGCCCCTCCCTGGGCCTCCAGAGCAGGAGGAAGGAAACAGTTTGCTCTGAGGTTTCCAAGGTCTCCTTGTCTCCTTAAAGGGGTTGAAGACCTAGAAGTTGCGGGTCTGGGCTGGGGGGACATAGAGTGAGTGTAGAGCAGAGTTGAAGTCCAGTGAACCTGGCCATGTGGCCCTGTCCGAGTCCCTGAGTGATAGACCGGCCGGGAACACGGTCCAGGGAAACAGGATTCAAAGACCTCGCGGGCTCAGAGCTTCTTGACAGCGGGCTTCGTCGCCCAGCATCGTGTCCCAGCCAGCCCGACCCCGGCCCGAACCACGGGACACCTCGTTTGCACCCTTTTACAAAGGGTCAAGGAGTGGGCAAGCCAGTAACCCAAACGAGCTTCAGAGACTGGGGACCAAAGCCTCTCGGGCCCCTAGCTGCCCAGTTTCAGAACCAAGAACCCGGGCTGACCTCCGCCCGTCCAGGCCTCGAGGAGCGCCCACCCGGAGCAGGCCGGGCGCAATGAAGGAGGCGACCGGAGCGGCGTGCTTCAGTTCCGCGACGTGGCACGTACCTTGGAAGCGATGACCCAGATATCGGTAGCGGTGGATGAGCCAGGGGTAGAAGGTGGACGGGTCCCGCTGCTGCGAGGCGAAGAGGGGGTGTGGCGAATGCGAGGAGGGCAGGGGGTGGGCGGCCAGGGCGTGCGGCGGCGGCACCGGGTGCACCGGCACGGCGGGGTTGGGCGGGTGCGAGACCGCCTCGGCGAACACCAAGTCCGGGTTGGAGTAGACGCCCCTGCCGGCGGCGGCGGCGGCGGCGGCCGAGTGGAAGCCGTTGAGGAACGGATTTATGGGACTGGAATTGGCGTAGCTGAGTGCCGCGGGACGGATGGGATCCTCGGAGCGCGAGGCAGGCAGGGGACTGTCCTTGGCCACCAGCGACTCGATGGTGAAGCAGCGCTTGGGCGCCGGCTGAAACATGCTGCGCCGAGGAGCGGGCGCGCTGGGCTCCCTGCTCCCGGCGACCGCGGCGCGCTGCCTCCGCCGCCCGCTGCCCGCGGCGAGGACCGAGGAGAATGGGGGACTCGTTTGTTTGGGGTGGGGGTGGGGGTAAGGAAAGGAAGGAAGGAAGAAAGGAAAGGAAAAAGGAAAGGAGGGGGAGGGGGAGGAGAGGCAAAGCCGAAGATCCCGAGAATCTTGCACCAAACGCGCCCAACCTGGAGAGAGGGGGGAAAATCCTTCCAGAAGAATTTGCAGGCGTGGATTGGGGTAATATTTTTTTGAGCGAGGTGGCGTGGGGGGGGGGGAGATTGGAGTTAGAGGCAGGGAGGGGGTTTTCGGGGAGGCAAAAAAAAAGTTTTCTCTCCTTTGCAAAAGGCGGGCAGGGCGCCCTAAGTCCAAGGACAATCCATGGAAGTGTTCGCTTCTTCACTAGTAGTGCAAACGATTTGTTAGTTCATGAGCCTAATTAGTGCGGGGATCACATAAACAGCTTCCTCCGAAGCCTGGTAAATGGCTTGATGATTGGTCGCTATTACTCGCCCTGAGGTGGAAGGGGGGAGACTCTTTAAAGTGCGTCAGAGGGAGGCGAACGCCTGGGAACCCGGAGGCCTGGATCCGGGCCCAGAATGGAACGGAGTCGGCGCTACTGCCCCGGCTGTGCCTCCAGCCGCCCGCCCGGCCGCCGACCTCTTGGTGTCTTCGCCCTGCGCTCCGGGCTAGCTCCCTCGCTCCTGCGGCGCCCGCTGCGGCTTCTCTCCTCCTCCTTCGCCTCCTCCGCTTCCCTCTTCTCCTCCTCTTCCTCGTTCCTCTCCTCCTCCTCTTCCTCCTCCTCCTCTTTCCCCCTCCTCCTCCCCCTCAGCCACCGCCTCCTACTGCACCCACACCACTCCCACCGGGGCACCCGGGTCCCTGCAGAGTCTCGGGGCTGCGCTGCCTTTGCTGCGGACCCCTGGATCCTAAGCCTGCGGCGCTGGAGCTGATGGGACTGAATCACGGACGGACACGCAGATTTCTTCACACCCTAAGCTCCGCTGCGGTTGTCCCCTGGAGGCCCGCGCCCGGGTCACTGAGATGGCTTCGGGCGCCCGGCGAGGGTAAGCGGGCGGGGACTGGTTCCGGGCAAGGGCTAACCCGCTTCACTCCTACCAATCCCCACCCCCAGCAAAACTCCCGAGGTTTCCTAGGCGCTCGAGGGGGGGGGTCCTCCCACCCCTCCAACCAAGCGTAGCTTCGAGGTTCCAGGGTCCACGCGTTTGCAGTCTTTGACCCGGCTGGTTCGTTTTTTTAAGTTCAAACCTGAGGGGCCAGCTGCGCCTGTACCGTGGCAGTGGACTTCCAGCTTGCACCCAAGAGTTTCTGCTTATCCTTTCTGGAGGGTGGTCACTTCTGTCCCCAAAACAGCTCTTTCTGGGAAATGTGGGGTTATTTGGGAAAGGAGTCTTGGGTCCTAGGTCAGAAGCTGAAGTTATGACTGTGTTATCGTTCCATTGTCCTTAGTGGCGTTGACACTGTTCCCATTATTGCTATTATTACTGTACCTATTTTTATTCTGACATCTGTTGTCCCAGGGCTGGGTTGCTCTACAAATCCAGGTTTCGCAACCTGGCACTTAGGATTGTGTCTCCGGTCCTAGGCCCTGTCCGCATTTTCGAGCTTGCCTTCGGTTTTGGGATGATTTTAGGGCCGACTTCTCTCGTCCCCATTGGCTCACGCTGAGGCATAATTATGATCACATCCCCCCAGCCTGCTGGCGCTGCTCTCTGTTTATTGGTGGTTAAAGATCTATTATCTATTCATCAGCCGCCTCCCCCCCCCCACACACACACCCTTTGCCAATTACATTCTTCTAAAGTGAAGTACCAGCAGGTATTTTACAATTAATGATAATTTTTTTCTGGCGTCCTTTAAATCTGTTACTCCCAGGTCGAAGCCATTTATCCTAAGAGGGATAAAATATCTGTGCTTGGTGGCTAGGTTGCCTGAGACCCGGGAGAAGCAGATCTGGAGAAGACAGACGTGAAGTCCTCTAGAGGGACTATGAAAGCCACCTGATTCCACCAAGGGTCTGGGTCTTAGGACGCTCCAGGTAGTCCCGGCAATAATAATAATAAGGAGAGGTCTCCTGTTTGGTTTCTTGGGGTTTTTTTTTTGTTTTGATTTTTTTGTTGTTGTTTTGTTTTTCCTCTACTGCTGTTCAGGTTGTGTGCGTTTCTTGTATAGCGTTCATGTGAGAAGGCAGAAGCTCAAGGGAGCCCCTAGGTAGAATGGGAGTTGAGAAAAGTGTTTCCACCTCAGCTTTGCTCTCCTCGTGGTATAAATCTGCCCTTGCCTTAGACTTCAGATCATTTCACCTTCTATTCTAGATGGCCTTCTTTCTTTGTCCCTTTTTGGGGGCAAGTTCAGAGATTATGGGCATTAGATTCAGCCCTATAAAAAAGGGTATGCATTTGAGGCCACATTCTCCTCATTCCTGAACCAGACCCCAAATATAGCTGAGAAATCTCTCCCTAGTTTCATCTGGGTTGTGGAAATAGAGGCTGTGCCTCTGAAGACTGGAGCCCAAAGAAGGGCGGAAGTCTTGGGCCATGCCTAGTCAAGCAAGATTCAGAGGAGCTAGGGCTTCTAGAAACAAACGCTAGAAACAAACGCTTCCACTTGGTCACACTGCAGATACTCTGGAGGAGGGTGAGAAGGTGAGTCTTGTCTTGAATGGGTCTGCAATGCTGTGACTACAAATTAGGACCACTAAACTCTTCACTCAGAACCAAATACCTCCCCCAGCATTAGCATCATTAGCATTAGTACGCTTGGCTGTGGGTATCACAGCCATTGACTTTGAGCGGCAAGGAATCCAGACCTGTTTGGAAGATTTGATTGAAACTCCCATATGTTGGTGGGACTTACTTGATCCCTCACCTCTCTGTACCAGGGTGTACTGGGGAAATGTCTTGAGGGAATGAGCACCTAGCTTCAGACAAGGGCCTCCAGTCTCTTGCATGAGGCAGGGGCATATCACCAGTTTCATGATCCTCAGCAAGCCACCAGCCTCTTGCAAAGTTCCCTTCTACCATTAGATTGCCGACCCGAGGTGGTCTCTGGGTGCCCTGCAGGTAGCCAGTGCTCAAGAGCAGCAGGAGCATTTGGCAGTCAAGTACATGAACCCAAGGAGGCTCTGCCCCTTCTCGCTCAACCTCCACTGAAGAAGAAAAGCGGGTTTCCGGTGAGTCAGGCTGGGTGCAGAAGCCATAGATGCCAAATAATCTATGCTAATTCATGCTCCCAGCCCAGAGGTGCCCCGGAAGAATCTGGTCTCCTCAGCGTGTAGAGGAATTAACTAGAGAGTAACTTATTAACCACACTGACCAGCAGAGGCGCACCAGGGCTCCGGGCATTCAAGTCCAGCTTGAGACCCAGAGCTCATAGATGGCCTAGCAGAATTCTAGTCCTAGGTTCCTTAAGGACCCAAGAAGCCACTGTTTGGTTAAGTACCTGTACACACAGCTGGGCTGATTCTCTTTGCCCAGTGTGCACTCCAAGTCACTGGGGGATTGGGCACCATGGTTTTTGCAGAGGACTAGAAGACACATGTGAATGTTCTAATAATGCATTTGTCTCTTACTGAAAGACCAGCGTCAACACCTCAGTCTCTCCTGACCTCATTTTGTCATATGTAAAAATGCAGCCCGTACAGTCTAGAAAGCAGACAGGAGCAGTGGCCATTGAGTTTCTGTATGGCCGTATGATCAAACAGTTATTTAGTGGAGTAAAGGTAATTACAGACCCCGTTTTCAAAGCTGTACAGTACGAAGTGTGAATTTTACTATTTGTAGTTATACCTAATAAAACTACCCCACCCCCAGTACATTGGTAGCTTTACTGTGTGACCTTGGGCAAGCTAAGCTATCCTCTTTGATTCTTTTTCCTCTTCCTCCAAATGGGAATAAACAATAATACAATAAATAGCATTTGGGATTGTTGCAAGAGATTGGCAAAGCAAACTGTTCAGACAGTGTCTAGCACATATGGAACCTTAATAAAAGCCAGCTCCTCTCGTGGATGTTGCTGTTATTATGTGCCTCCAGCCAGGGCATCACAGACCGAACAATAATGCTGTAAAAAGGCATCCACAGTAACCTCACCCCTGCCTGCCGTGTTCCTCTGTGCTTCCCGTAGGAGGTGCTGGATTCTTGAATCTCTACAGGTATCAAAGGGTAGTGATCTCTGAGGATCTGTGATAACCATGGGCTTTGAGTATCCTGCAAAGCCTCTGTTTACAGAGAAGCAGTGCCCTCAACTCTGCTTGTGGGGTTGCTAGGCCCCAGAGCTATCTTGGGTGGGTGGATAGCATCAAGCAACTCTAACGGATAGAACTTCCTGGGACAACTAGATGTGTATCACAAATGTCTGAATAAATGTGTTAGAAGTTGTTGAGGTTGGGTGAGCTTAGCTCATTTTTAGTGTTCTGTACATTTTCGTCATTGCTAGGCTGGTGTTTGGACCCTGTAGTGTCCCAGAGTAGTGAACCTCACTGTATACCACCAGTGGCCCTCAGGCTTGTGTCAGATGTCCTGAGAAGGCCCACTCTAGCTCTGGCTGCGAAGTTTCTCCAACTCTGTAATTGTGATCCCAGTCTCCCCGGCCTCTGAAAGCTACAGCGGCTGTGGGAAAACGAAAAAAGAGAATTAAGACCTTAAAAACATTTTTTAAAATTATCACGGTAAATCCCTTTCTGGCGTTGTCCCCAGAGTTCTCTCGCGGAGTAGGCAGGGATGCCCAGGGCCGCGATCCGCGTGTGTGCAGCGGCGCCTAGTGGCGAGGGATTCGAGAAGGCGCGATGCCCTCTGAGCTCCCTGAGAGTGCAAGGGGTTGCAGACCACTGCCACCAATCTCAGTCTGAACCAGAGGAGAACCTCTGAGGAGGTTCATGGGACTTGACCTTGCTTCCCACCTGTCCCCATCGGCTTCAACTCAATTCACCCTCACTGGAATTTCCCCTTCTCTGGGAGCCAGGCTTTCTTCTAAAGGGAGCAAGGAGGAATGGATAGGATACACTCTAACAAGGACGTGGTGACGGGGACTATCTAGGCAAGGGAGATAGCTAGTTACTGCGCAAGGCGAACACAGCTCCATGACTAAGTACCCGGATATCGTTGCTTAATCACTGTGACTTAAAGGAATGGACTTGTAGTGACCCTGACTGAATGGGGTCGGGAAGAACTTGGGTTGCCAGGTTCAGCTCTCCTAGATGTATGCCCCCTTGCGACGGGGAAGAACGGGGGTGGGTCCTTGATTATTGTGCAGGTGAAGAGTATCTCACTAAATGCAAATCCACAAGACTAAGGGGCAGCGTTGGGGCTATGGTGACATGTCCTGCCACCAGACACTCACGGACTTCATCTTTCACGGAGCAACCGAGCTCTTCTCTTGAGGTGAAGCAGTAGAATCCGCATAGAATTGATGGAAGCCTGGATGGTATGAAGAGGGCTTGAGCATTACTGTCAGCCTTACTGCTCAAAGGACAGACTTAGGGGGTGGTACGAACTCTGGAGAGAGCATCTCTCCCGGATCATGGCTTCTGCTGCGCCGAGTGACTTGCAGGAAAGATGCATTGCCTGTGAGTTTCTGGATTTCTGGAAGCCAACGTTTCAGTCCAGAATGCCACACTACTCTGGGAGACACACCAGGGGCATAGGGCTTTAATGCCATCATTGAATCTCGTCAATCCTCAGCACACACAGCTCTGGTGATTCATCATTGAAAGCAAAGAAATAATCAAAGGGGGAGGGATGTCATCGTTTCTTTCTCCATCAGCTGCCTTCAAATAAGAGATTATGGCTAAACAAGGCAGGGAAAACAGATGTTCTCACACACAAGGATGCAGGAGCCAGGGACCATGGACAGGCTTGCCCAGGTGACTTTCCAGAAGGAAATGAAATAGCTCTGTCCCCACCCCCTCCAGTCATCCCAAAGCTGCCCTTCCAAGACACACATAGGTCCAGGATGTGGAGGGGATGGAGGGGGGTTTTCAGGCACTTTCCTGGGCTCTCTAGTAGCTTTGTCCCCAACTGCTTTTGACCAGAACCCCACAGAGGAGAATGGATCTCCACCTGGAAAATAAAGGATTGCTAGATGTAATAGACAACAGAATGCCCTCTAGAATGCTATTCTGAGCAGTCGCCTCTCCTTTCTGGAATTCCATACTTTTCTAGGGTAAAGAACTGGACCTAGAAAGGAAGGGGTAAAGCCATCTGAGGAAAAAGAGAAATGCCAGGCTTTTTCTTTTGGACTCTCCTTGAAAGCTGGGGAGGATGCCAGGAAGACTTGGGAAACACTATTAGCTCCTGTCCTGTGTGGAACTTGGCTTTAAGCAGGTCCTTTCACACCCACGAGTCAGCGAACTTTTCAAAGTGTGGCGAATGGTAAGATGCCCATTTTCCAGGTGAGAAGGCTGAAGGTCAGAGAAGTTGTACACTGTGCCACTTTGCAGTGATTAGATCATGAGGAACCCTGGACAGCCCAAGCTACTTCTCACCCAGCCTCCAGAGATCACACTCCAGCCAACACAAAAGGTCAGCAAAGAGTCCCCACCCTCAGATGGGTCACCCAAACTGACCCAAGCCACAGGGCCTATTCATGCATCTTGCTTCTTGTAATCCTAGCGCTTGATGGTTTGCACCAACTGTCCTGAAAGCCACATTCCCAACCCTGAGCTAGCAAAGCCTGGGAGTTAGGAGTCAAGGATGTGAGTGAGAGCTTTCTCAGAGCTCAGGAGGAAGCCCTTTTATCTGTGTGGCTCCCCCGTGTCTTTCCCGTTAGAGATTCAAAGGGGTCTTGAAACATCCTCTAGTGGGCAAAAGAACATCCGGATGCAACAAGGCAGAAAGGAAAGTGGTTGGGGCTTTCTTAGCTCTTTACTTTTGCCAACTGTGTTGGGATAGCAAATCTGGGAGATTCTATGATGCCCCAAGAGGAATATTCACACCCAGAAAACACTCCCTCCAGTATCTACACCTTACCAACAGCTCTAGACTTTGAAACAGGTAGCCTTATGCTTCGTTCTAGTGCTTATGATTTTAGCTGTGGTGCCCCAGTTGCCCATGCCCCGTGGCAGTGGCATACTCACATCGGTCAGGGGCCCTGGCACACACAAGCTGAACTTACTAGGCCTGGCTTTCCTGTTTGCAACACCCGGTTGTCACAGCGCAGAGAAGCTCGGTGCAGCTCTCCTCCCACTAGGAGCTGGTCTTCACAACCGACCCCTGGAAGTTGGAAGAGAGTTGGCCAGGGCGAGGGTGCTGAGGAGTCTCCCAGGGTGCTGCAGCAGCTGCAACCCGCCAGGGTCTCTCTAGCCCACAGTGAATACACACACCCGCCCCCAGCGCCAAAGAAGGCCCCGACCGCCACAGCCCTCAGCTTAGCTGGGCCGACAGCAGCTCTGCGCCCGGGGCTGCGCAACAAAGGGTGGCATCGCGGCGGCGCGAGCAGGGACCACATTGGTTCAATATTAGCTTTTCATTCCAGTCTATTGTGCCCATCTGAGATAATATTGACTCTGAGGTGAGAGCTACAGACTACGGGGCTTGTCTAACACTCCGCCCGCCACAGGGCGCTGGAAGAGAACCAGCCACCAAGAGTTAAAGTGATTGCAAATAAACGCTCCTCGCTCTCCCTGCCGGGGCGCTGCCGGTCGCTGTCCGCAGCGCGTTGAGCCTCGGTCTCCATAACCAGGCTGCGTACCATGATCTCCCTGCCCTACACCAGCTCAGGCGAGCTGGTGTTCCCATCGAAAACAGAAAAGAGGTTTTGCTTAACGCACCACCCAGCTTTCAACTGATGTCCAGGTTCCAGACCTGGGTGACTCCGGAGAAAAGTAATTCGCAGTCTTTAGTAATTCGCAGGCTTCATCAGATGGTGTTTCCTTCTTTCAAAAGGGGGCCTTTCGGGTAACTTTCCGTGGAAGTATTTTTCTACTTTCCTCTTCCTGGGAAGAGTAAATGCATGCAGCATTATACTGCTATTATGCAGCAATAAACCGCTTAACTCCTGAAAGCGTCCTTAATACAATTTTTGTTTCCTGTGCGTTTTGTTTTGCTTTGAATCTTTTTCAACCCGTCATCAATCTTGAAACTGCCTTCCCAACCATCGCGCTGAAGGGCCTCTCCAGCGTTCAGACCTTGCAAATGAAGATTCATTTCAAAGTTTAAATTGGCTGTAAATGCCTTCGTTGGTAAACAGCAAGTTAAACTGCTTTTCGTGTTTGAAAAAGAACTCTAGCATTACGCTCTAGGGACCAAACGGGCTTACAGTGACCATGTTGAGTGTGCCCTCCCGGGTCATTTATGAAATGTGTGCCCTCCCCTCCCCCCAAGTTAGATTCGGATCCTTGTAAGAAGAACTGCACTAAGGTTTTTCCAACAAGAATCTGATCAGGGGATGGGGGAGGTTGGTTTTTTTATCCACATTGAAGGCAGGGTGGGCTCTGGGGGCTAGGCTAGGTGACAGGTTGGGGTGCAGCATGCACAGAGGGACGTACACCAGGGTAGCTGCCTCTCACGGCTACAAACAAAAAACTTCAACACATCTTGTGTATTTCAGAAGTGGTAATTGTGTTTCACACACCGGATCTACAACTTATTTTGTTTGCATTAGATACTGTTTACTACATAATATGTATTGATTTTCACCAAGTGTTTAATTTATGACATCTTATGTTAATTTATAGTCACATTAATTAATAGTTATTATATAAATTATATGCACTATACATTGTTCTGGTACGTATTTGCATGCTTTATGTATTTGTGTGTGTGTGCAAATATATACCAGAACAATGGTATATATTTAATCTTTAACTCCCTATAATCTCCTTTTAATCTCCCTGTAAGCGTGTATTTGGTGTTTTTATCTAACTTTACGAAGTCTTAATTGAAACCTCTTTGAAACCCGCTATAAGATACCTTTGGATCGAATTATATTTCCAGGAAGCGGATCTGGCAATAAGGAACAACCAGGTCCCTCTGGTCTCCCAAATATTCCTTCCCTGGGGTAGCCTCCTCTACTCGAGGAGACTATAGGAACTGGTTTGTTTCTAAGGATGGCTATTCCACAAAATTATGTCATGAATTAAAAATTACTTAGAAGAGTGAAGTATGTGCTCCGCTGATGCATCTGGGAGAACAGAGGAGGGGCTCACCTCAGATTCTGGGCTCCAGGCAACAAGCCATGGGCTCCAAGCTGTGGGAGAATCTGTGGGGGTTCTGGGTTCCACTGCAGTCCCACAGTCCTCTAGACCCCAATCTGGCAATGTTGTTAATGCTCATTGCAAAATGACTCCAAAGCTTTCCAACTTCAGCCTGCTTTTGTATGGATTGAAGACTAATACCACGGGCTGGACACCAAGTCACCCTACCCCCACCTCCCATCTCCCACTTCAGCAGCACCCTCTTTGCAAGGGCAGGGCCTGAAAAATAAATAAGGATTTAAAAGATCAGAACCAGCAAAAGGATTCAACTGGGTAACGGGAGGGGTAGTTAGGCCCTGCTGATGAGACATTGAGCGTGAGAAAGGTCCCAACATTATAGTATAAACAGACAAAAAAAAAAAAGCAGCAGTTTAGAACCCTAGGTATTGGGAAGGGAAATTGGGGTATAAAAAGTAGATGAAGACCTTCACCAAAGAACCAATGGGTGGAAGGGTCTGTGCTACCAGATTTGTTTTTTCTTAAAAGTACACCCTCTAGAAAATGGTTACCTATTGTAAACATTTTGTAACAGGAAACAATGAAGTTGGCTAAACCCCAGACCAGTTGGCTTCAGCTCCCTTGTCTAGCAAAAACTCAGGAATTAGAGAGGCCCTGAGCCTGCCTTGGAGACTTGGGCAAAGGTTTCTGTAGACATGAAGGAGATCTTAAAGAAGCCTCTATCTATGTATGTGCTAAAATGACCGGAGAAAGGGAGGGCATTGTGACCGCTTGTTGCTAAAAACAAAACAGTCAGCCCCTACTTCCCTGGGCCTGGCTGCTCTTGAGCATCTGAACATGCCTTCCAGATGAGGAGTACTGTAGAGTGCCAACCATGTGGCTGCAGCTCTCCCCCAGATGGCCTCAGGCATATCTGGCCCATTTTCTCAGTCCAGGTGATCCATCTTGTCCATGTCCAGCATGGTGGAAAACTCCACTCTAATTGTGTAAGCATCAAAGCCCCTTGTTCTGAGCCCCTATGACCCTGGTTTACAAGGCATCTGCGCAGGTGTGCTGAAAGATAGGGGAGAGTCAGTTTCATTTCTCCTCCTTGCCAGGGCATCTCAGAGGAGACAATTCATTCCTATCAATGATGGCTCTTATCTCAGCTGCTGTGCTAAACAGAAAACACACACGGAAATGAACTGGAGCAATCGTCAAAGCCCTTGGAGGCTACTCCCATTTTCCACATGGAAAACTGAGGCTCTGGTGTTTGTGCTGGTCTCAGGTCGCAACACAGTTATAAATCAGTGAGTTGGAATTTCTGTCCAGCTCTTTATAACTCCAATAGCTTTTCCCTTTTCTCCTCACCTCTAATTTACATGGATGTTTTGTTAGTGAAAGCAAAAGCCTATAAAGATGGAGTAGAGAAAGACCACCCACCTGATTAAAATTCATGCCCCTCCCCCAAAAGTCAGTGATTCCAAGATACAGAGTAAGAGTCCCAAGTCCTCACCAGAGCACTTATTCTGGGTCCAGAAGAGCCAGTAAGCTGCTAGTCTGTGAATTGAATATGCCACATCTATCACCTTTCCCACTAGCCATCATCCCATTTTAGAGAAGTGAAGACATACAAAGTGAGGTTCTAGGCTTGCCCACTGTCTGTCTACACAGAGACCTGGCATCACCCTGCAGCCTAAGTCAAACCTCTCAGTTAAGGCATATGGGACCTTTTAGCCAATGGAGTTGGGCTTCCCATTCTGCCGAGAAATCACAAAGCTGCTTTTTCTTCTTCGTGTGTTGTGAAGTATTTATGCCTCTGTCTCTGCCCTTCTTCGTGGGCACACCCCTGTGTTTCGGAAACAGAAGAACAGAGGAGCAGAAATTCTCCCTCAGCTGTCGCCAGATAATCTTCAGAGACAAACTGATGTTTGTCGTACAACTGTACACAGTTCTTTGCTGCCATTTGGCTGACACACACCACTAAAACTCAAATGAGCAACCAAGTTTTAAAACATGTATTTTTTTTCCCAAGTAAAGAGCTTGAGATAGGTAGAATCTTTTGGTCAGATTGTTTCATGTTCAAAGTCAAAACCAAGAATGCCAACAGGGAAATAATCAGAGAGCTATCTGACCACGGGCTGGTGTATTCATTGCTCACTGCTCCACAGAACCGTGGCCCTGGAAGCTTTATTTTCTTTGTTATTATAAAACTCGATGTATAGTTTTATATTAAAGAAGACAGAATAAAGGGATCATTAGTGGTCCTTGAAATCCCCCTACCCAGAAGCCATCACCCTACATTTGGGGTTGTTAACTTTTGACATTTTAGAAAAGAAATTAGATTATGTCTACACATTTTGCTATTGTTCTAGGGGATAAGAGGGAAAGGACGTACTGCTCACAGGAAGCTTTGACCCAGGAAAACCTGATGATGCTATGGAACAGGAAGGGAGGTTCCAGAGAGCTGGACATGCTTTCTAACTGATCTCTCCGGGATGGCAATGGAGGCACGCGGTTGCCAAAACTCATCACACTTAAGACTTTATAGTGTTTTAGTGCAGATCTTTATACCTTGGCAAAATAAAACAATCTTACATAAATACTAAAGGAAAGGAACACACTGGAAGATTGCTGTTAACCCATCAGATGCTGAGCTCTGACAAGCTGCCCACCCTTTTCAGTTTCAGAGAGGGTAAGCAGCCAGACCACATTCTTCAAAGGGGGAGTCCCCATCAGTTGCCAGACTCCATCACTTGTAGTGTTTCCCCCCAAAACTCTCCACCCACATTGCACTTCTCTGCAGAGTCCAAGTCAAGCAAAAAAGGAAGACAGAAGGGCTTAGCTTTGGACTCCAGACACTTTCTTTCTAATCAGTACCTGGCATTCACAAATGTTGTCCTTTATAAAAACAAATTATATGAAGTGGTTAATAATCCACATCAGCTCCATTAAATACCTCCTTATAAAATACAGAATTTTAAGTTTAATAGGAGCATGAGTGTACTGAGCAAGTACTAGAAGCTATGAAGAAAATTAAAGCAACATTCCTCCACTGCCCCCACCCAAATGTGTCTGCCTGTGGCCGGCATTGGCTGGCATTTGGAATTCAAGAACAAACAGTCCCATGGCAGCACCATTGAGGAGCACTCTGTCTGATCGAGAGAACCCACCTGGTGCACAGTAAGTCCAGTGCAGTCTCACAGGTGGGAGATATCACCTTCTGTCAGTGCTCTCCAGGAGTGTTACAGTTTTTGTTTCCATCACTGCTGGGGTGTGTTGGTTGTTCTTATTTTCTGCATTGTTTGGAAAGGTAACGTGAGGGGAAGTTGCCACTTCAAAGGGAAAGGGGGAGAAATATAAAAGGAAAAAAAAAGCCACAGGAAGTCTGCCTGAAGAGTGACTTGAGGTGGGTCTGGTTGAGAAGAGGCAAAGGCAAAAACATAAACCTGCCTCTTGGGAAGAAAGAAAAAAAAAAAGCCCGTTCCTCCTGAGAGCCATAAAGGGTGGAGCCGGCAGTGTGGCTGGGGCTCTGTCTTAGTGCAGGGTAGATTAAGAGGCCTTGGGCCCTCAGAAACACAGAAGCATGGGATCACTTAAAAATCATATATTTATACAAATTTTAGGTTGCTTGCACTCCGCCAATGGAGCATGTACCATTTACAAGGACATTTGCAGTTGGCTTGCAATTAACAAATTTAGTCCATCCCAGTGCTGGCGCTGGCTCTCAAGAGCTAGCCGGGGAACAGGAGAGCTTACTGTAACGTAATAGAATCAGTGTCCAAATGAAAATGCTCAGAAGAAAGCTGCGGCTATTACATTTGAATGATACAAAGCAAGCATATGCTTCCTGTGGTGTCCCCAAGAAAGTCCTGGGGGGTGAAGGAAGGCCAGACCATCAGGAGGTTCTCTAAGGAAAACAAGGAAGATATTTCAGAGACTGTAAAACTTGGCAAGTGTGTAGATGACTGACCCTAGGCACGTGGAAAGGACATGTTAGGCAAAGGACAGACGTGATCAATTATTTATTGAGTTATCTAGGCATGAGGCATAGACTATCACATTTATATATCCTGAGCTCCTTCAAAAGCACTTGTGTGTGTGTGTGTGTGTGTGTGTGTGTGTGTATGTGTGTATGTGTGTATGTGTGTATGTGTGTGTGTTCACCCTTCCTTGCTTTTGCATGTGTAAAAATTAGGGCTGGGACCAGGGAGATGGCTTATCCCATAAAAGCCCTTGCTACACAAACCTAACGGCCTGAGTTTGAATCCTTGGAACAGCCAGTAGCTGAATGCAGGGGTAGCTTTCTCTAATCCCAGCCTACCTACCACAACATGGGATGTAGACACAGGAAAAACCACCAGAAGCTCACAAGTCAGATAGCTTGGAATATGCAATGTAGTGGAAAACAGGGGAAGAAACCTGCTTCAAGCAAGGCAAAAGCCAATACCCAAATTTGTCCTCGGATCTCAACTCGGGCGCTGTTACTTATATACACATACAAACACACACACACACACACACACACACACACACACACACACACACACAATCATAGTATAAATACTTACTTTGACCTTTGCCTCCCAAACCCTGACTTTAGGCCACAGTTCATCAGGAAGTCTTGACCTCATGAGGTAGTTCTGAGGACTGAATATGAAGGAAGTCAAAAATGCCCTTGTAAAGTGTAGGCCTTTGACAAAAACTGTAAAAATAATTTGCAACTAGATCTTTCTCCTACGGCCAATTATGTATTCAGCAAATACTTCCTGCATAAAAAAATGTCACATGAGGCACCATTCTGGGCACTGGGGATGTAATAGGAGAAATCTCTTCATGATGCTCTGCAGTAGGGCAGCTGGCTGACTCCATAAAGAACTGGTTCTGAGAGAAGCCAGAAGCTCAAGATGATGTAGTACTGTTTCTAAGATTGAAAAAGAAAAAAACAACTTTTATGTTTATTAGTAGGAGGTTCGCCTTGAGGAAAAGTGCTTCTGACTACAGAAAGCAGAGGTAGCTTTCTGAAGGATCGTGGGGGAAGATATCCATGACTCATCAAGGAAGGCGGGGGGGGGGGGGAATCAAGTTCTAGAACAGCAGTTCTCAACCTGTGGGTCAAGACCCCTTTTGGGGTTGCCTGACCCTTCCTCAGGGGTCACCTAAGACAAGTGGAAAACACAAATGGCTACATTACATCTCACATAACCATAGCAAAATTACGTTATGAAGTGGCAGTGAAAATAATTTTATCAGGGGGCAGGGAGTCACCCCAACATGAGGAACTGTATTAAAGGGCCTCAGCATCAGGAAGGTTGAAACTCACAATGTGATTCTGTTAATGCTGAAACAAACGCCATTTGTCTGTGTGCCTGCATGTCCAGTTGCACACGCAGACCTTGATGGAAACTTGGAGAAACTTTCTGGAGAGGTTTGCGCTAAGCTGGCAACTGAGTAGCTGTTGTAGGACCAGAAAGGGGACCTGGAGAGCCCGCTGTGAACTGGGCGCTTTCCCTGGTGACTCCATGTACTTCCCGATTGTTTAATTGCTGACAACGAGAACACATCTGTGCCCTGCCTATGCAGTTAAGCAAGGAGGTGCAGGCATGTGACCAGTTTAGTTACTGCAGTATGATTATGCTGTCATTCCTCTTTTAATCTCCTTTAATGTCGCTTTAATGTGTCTACACAGTGATATAGACATATAGATGAGACGGTGCCAAGACATAAAAGGAGGAATCAGAACATGGCCTCCTGGCTTGAAAATCTTGCCTCTCTCCACCCCACCTGCAGTTTATAGCGAAACCCTTTTTTTTAAAGAGCATCATGGATTGCTGGATGGGAACCCTTGTTCTCCCAGTTCTGAGATACATGTAATTATTTCTCAGCTAAGTAGCCTCAAGGATCTTTGTGATAGATATGACTTCATTTATAAGAGCATCAAGCCTTTTCCAGAGGTGACTGAGCTGGAAGAGTCAATGTGAAGGTTCTAGGATGAGGGCTGGTTCTCCCTGGGGTTGCCCCTGGCTCTTAACTCATACCAAGTCAGGCGTTCTTAGCTTTGGCCAATGTCTTCAAGTCAGCTCATACAACTTGTGTTAATGCATGGTCTCTTCAACCTTGGGCAAGCTGTTGCTGCTTTTGAGATTCTGAGAGAGAGAGAGAGACAGAGAGAGAGAGAGAGAGAGAGAGAGAGAGAGAATTGGATAGTGAGACCTATAAAGTCATTTCTAGTCCTACACTTCTGATTTCGACTTTGGAAAACTATGGAAGGATGTCACCATGTCACCATCCATACATTCATTCCTGGGCATCTGCCACGGGCTGACAGGAAGGCAGACCTAAAACAGAAGTGTGGATGTGCTCCGCTACACTCCCCTACAGTCTGCTCTGGATCTTGCTACACACTTGTTTCCATTCTCATGGCTATGAAAAAATGTTTGGCAAACGATCCTCAAAGGGAAAGAGATTTATTCCGATTCACAGACCAGAGTGCAGTCCATCATCACAGGGAAGGCACAGGGGCAATAAGGAAGCAGACAGGGATGAACACTGACACTCAGCCAGCCATTACCTTCTCTTCAGTCCTGGACCCCATAGAAGGATGCAAACCAGAGTTAGAGTAGGTCTTCCTACAACAGTTCAGCCATTCACCCTCCCTTGAAGATATGCTCAGAAATTTGCCTCGTAGATCATTCTATACTTCATCAAGTTGAAGATTAATGTTATCTATCACATTTGACCTCTGACACACATACCCGCAGTGTCTCCTCACCTTGCCAGACAGCTTCATGTCCCTAAAGACTACATCACACATATATTGCAAAAGGGAAAAGGGAGACTCATGTGGGAACAGAAATGCTCTCAGGTCAGCATAAGCTCTGAGAGGGCTAGAGATAAGACACCAAGTCTCTCTGGCCAATCCGTCCAACCGCCAAACTGTCATATGAGTACTTTCTGTGTGCAAAGTCCTTAGTAGATTGTGGGGACATAGGTGGGAACCAAAGAAACCTCCAACTTATGAACCAGTATGTGGAGAATAAGTATCTTAGGAGGACAGTACCTTCTGGTGTCCCATCTTTAGACCTGTGCCTTTTGTGGGCCACCAGAGAATTGGCCTGGCCAGGCATATCTCCAAATGTCAAGGAGACCCACAAACAGCACTGAGTGAGGATTCAGAGCTGGAAGTCACTCCAGAGTGTGTCAAGAGACTCCACAGTGGTTTTTGGTCAATCTCAGATAAAAGCAGCTTGCATCTGTGGGCTGAAGGGTGTGTTTATCCAGAAGAAATGCAGTTGTGGCAGGTGTAGAAGCCGTTCCAAATGATTTTTACCTTCAACCATGTGACCAAGCAAAAATCATCCCTCTCCAAATACTCAGTTTCCCTTTCTACAAAATGGGAATAATAGCAATTGCAAGGGTGACTGCATTTCTCTCGGAGGGAAATACCAAAGATAACTAAAGTTATTTTCAGAAAAGTCAAGTATGGGACACGTTGGAACATAAGTGAATGGCGTTTTTATTTGGGAGAGATATGTCTTCCTATTTCCACCTGAGGACCAACAGTGAGGTATGTGAGGAATTCCAGGAACAGTGCTGCTGTCAGGGGCCTGGGCCTCCTTAAGTGGAGTGGATTATACTGTGGCCCCGTGGATGTCTCAGTAGGAAGAATAGATGCTTGGTGGAGCCCAGGAACCTGAGCATCAGGAGACCCAGCTCTGGGTCTTCTCTTCTCTTCTGAGAAGTCACTCTCCTTTTATCATGTGTGTAATGTTTTTATTATAAAAACAATATACAAGGGGCTGGAGATGCAGTGTGGTTGGTAGAGTTCTTGCCTGGCATTCATAAAGCCCCGGATTAGATTCTTAGCATCAGACAAGCTGGTCATAGAGGTGAACGCCTGTAAGCCAGCATTTAGGAGGTAGAGGCAGGAAGATTGGTAGTTCAAGGTCATCCTTGACTTGCATGGTGAGGTTGAAACCAGCCTGGACTACATGAGACCCATTCTCAACAATAGCAACAGCAAAATGTTTATATGATCAGAAAAAAAATATGGCGGAAGAACCAGAAGTCAGACTGAAGTTAACTCTCCCATCCTGCTACTGTTGACAACTATGTATATTCATTAGGCAAACAGACCACACACACACACACACACAGTCGGTAGAAATTGGAGCTATAGTGAACATAAATGTTCTATTCTGGTTTTGTTCGATCACTGCCATGCTTAGCGCTGCTCTCTATCTCCTTTATAGGAAGCTCTCTTCCGTCTTTCCAACCCTTCCTTGGAATTGATGGCCTTTGTTTTGTTTCGATTTTTGTTTTGCTTTGTGTTTTTGTGATACTGGAAATAAACTCTGGGTCTTGGCTCCTGATGGTCTTTTTATTCTAAACATTCAAATTGCAGTTTTAATTTACTGATTGATTGACTGATAGTAGAAACATGAGTTATTACACTTTACCATGTGAGTCCCAGGGATTGAACTCAAGCAGCCAGACTAGGCAGAAAGTACATTGCCCTGTTGAGACATCTTGCCAGCCCATGTGGTCTTTTTCTTAGTTTTAAAGGTGCTTTATATGGGGGTAGGGAGATAGTTCAGTGACTAAGAGTGCTTGATGTTTCCAGAAGATCTCAGCTCAGGTTCCTATACTCACAACTTCATAGGCTGATCACTCCACTTGCAATCCAGCTTCAGGTCTCTGGAGGAACCTCCATACATGTGGCAGGCACACACACACACCACAGTGGCAAAGAGACATAAATGTAAACCAAGAAACATTTTATATGGCCAGGAATGATAGTACACAGCTATAATCCCAGCACTTGGGAGGCAAGTGGATCTCTGTGAGCTTGAGACCAGCCTGGTCTACACAGTAAATTCCAGATCAGCCAGAGCTACACAGTGAGACCCTGTTTCAAAATTAAAATAAAAATGGTTCTTATATAAGGAGACTCTTCTCCTAACATTGTCACAAAGGCTGAATTTCCCCTAGATTGTCTCACAAGCAAAAGTGTTTTCCTGCTGTGGAGTCTGAGGTCTGTCTTTCTTCTACCCTCAGTCTTGGGTTCTGGATATATTTTATCCCTTAGCCCTCCTCTGCACATTTTATATTCTTAACCAATATGTTCACCTTTAATGAACTTGAATTTTTTTTTTCTGTGAAGGTGTCATGAAGCAAAAAATACTTTTTTTCTTCAAACAAGTAAACAGTTATTCCAACACCATGCTGGTACCAGCTAACCTTTTTCTGTTGTAGGAAACAACCTCTGCCTCATTCTAGGTGTTATATTTTATAGTATTGGCCTACTGGATTTTATCCTACGTTACATTTTATGTTGTTTCACTTTGTAACATACTTTTAAAAATCAACTAGAACAATTTCACCTCGTTTTTCTTTTTTTTTTTTAATTTTTTGTCTGTTCTTACGTATCTATTCTCTGAGATAATTTTTAGAATCAATCTGCCAGTTACTTTAATTTTAAACTATACTACGATTGTGTAAATTGTATAAAATAATTTGGGGAAAGGTTGTAGCCTTTACCATGGTCAAGCATCCCAACCAGAAACATTTAGATTTTGATACATTCATTCTTCGGTTCTGACCGGGTCTTGGATATTTGAGGCATGAAAGAGTCATCTTTTCAGTCCTGATGGTGTCTTATGCTTTTGTTTTGTTCTAGTAAGTAGAATGGTTTTCCATTCTATATTTCTAAGTTGTTCATCCTAATATAAGAAAAAAAAAACTAGCTTGTATCCAGGGACCCTGTGTGAATTCTCCAAGTGCTGCTTATGAGTTAATCATCCCTAACTCTCACATGTTTCTCTTAATAGTGCCTTCATTTGTTACTAAAGTGTATCTTGTGTAGGAAATGAAACACGCAGGAGAAAGGAAGTGCAACCTGTAAAATCCCGAAAAATCCCGTGCTTCAGAAACACCCCCTGAAAATCTGGATGACCTCCCTCAAACATGTATTTGATTTCAGTTAAAAAGGGAATTTTAGCCAGGCAGTGACAGAGCATGCCTTTAATCCCAGCACTCAAGAGTCCTAGGCAGGTCTCCAAGTTGAAGCCTAGCCTGGTCTACAGAGTGAGCTCCAGGACAGCCAGGGCTACACAGAGAAACCCTGTCTGGAAAAACCAAGAGGCAAAGACAGAGAAAAAATATATATATAGATATACATATGGGTTAGGGTTAGGTTATACATGTGCAACATACATAGTTTTCAAAGAGCAACATAATACACACAATATTTTGTCACCCACATCTCCCACTTTGCATATTATAAATCTTTCTCTGCTTTATTCTTAATATTATTTTTTCATGAACTCTGTATTAAGCACCTATGTTTATTTAGGCAATTCCCTGATATCCGACATTTAGATTGGTCCATCTTTTAACATTGTCAATAATTACATAGTGAACATTTGTCTCTCTTCATAAATGATTGCTTTACAAGAAGTTTCTAAAAGTGAGATTTCTGGAACGTAAGGCATCCAGCAATCTTGGGCATTTATGACAAATTGACAAATAGCCCTTAAGAACTGGAAGCATTTCTTCTTCCACCTCTACTTTTTTTTTTTGGTTTTTTGAGACAGGGTTTCTCTGTGTAGCCCTAGCTGTCCTGGAACTCACTCTGTAGACCAGGCTGACCTCGAACTCAGAAATCCGCCTGCCTCTGCCTCCCAAGTGCTGGGATTAAAGGCATGCGCCACCACTACCAGCCCACCTCTACTTTTTAATGTGGATTTTTTTTCCCCATTAGATTCTGATTTCTTCCAGTAGCAGGGTTTCTATCTGCCATCAACTATGTTCTTGCCATCCATGGCCTGAAATAAACTCCAGAGCCCTAACTTCTCAACCTCAGGACTGTTTCATGAAGGGATAGATCCTAAGGTTGAGCTAAAATGGTTAACTTAGTCTCAATCTTGGCTTGCAGCAAAAGGTGTCTGAGCCCCCAGGAAAATGTAAATCACTCCAGGATAGCTATGTATAAGTACCAGAAGATCCGTCTGAGCTTTAAGGAAAATAAATAAATAAATAAACAGACAAATAAATAAATAAATAACGCCCCTTCCTTGTCCATTTCATCAGGGAAAGGGGTGTCATATTTCTCTTGTCAGGTGTTCTCTTGGCAACAAGCACGCCTCACTGACTGAGAAATGCTCCCAGTGAGGAAGCGACTACAGACACATCTGCATTGACAAGTTGAGACTTACATCCTTCTATGGTGTTTTTGCTCTTTTGAAAATGTTAATAAAAACTTAATGTGGAAAAAAACACAACTTTTTCCAAATATGTGTACCAGTGGGCCCGAGGCAACTCATACTTTCTTATAAAATAAAGTAGGTCACTCACATCAATCATATTGTCTTAGCACATTTTTTCCAAATTAGGAATTCTCCATCCATCATCCCACAGCCTGGCATCCCGTTTCCAAACATTTCCTTTTAATATGCTCTTTAACATGATAAGCAAATCTAATAGAATACATTAGTGTCACTTGCCAGTGATGGAGTGTTTCCTCCCGCTGCTGTCCTCCATAAGTTTGGGGAAGCTTTTTTATGAGCTCTATCCCTGACAGCCATCAGTTGTTGAAAATATGACAGTAGTCCCCAGGCTAACCAAGGCCACATTTGAGATGGTAGCCTTAGAAAGATTGACAGCAGTTCTATCTCACCACCTCATGTGCCGTTGATATAGAAACTCAAAAGGTGTGTGTGTCTCCAAGTAATGGGTCCAGGCTCTGTACACAAGAGGAGTGTTTACATCTAGCCTGTGGCTTCAGTGATACTCATTTCTCAGGCTTCCTGTTCAAGCCTGCAGAGCATTTCCAAGTTCTCTAGATAGTGCAGAAATAAAAGACTCTTGGCTTTAGGTGTGTGTGTGCGCAGTGCTCTGGAACTTGTTGCCACCTTTTCCAAGTGGCTTTGGACCCTGAGTGAGAGGCAAGCGTTGATTATGACCAAGCTGAGATAAATGGTAATT
This sequence comes from Mus musculus, assembly GCF_000001635.26. Lineage (NCBI taxonomy): Eukaryota > Metazoa > Chordata > Mammalia > Rodentia > Muridae > Mus > Mus musculus. The sequence continues at coordinate 59,438,031 of NC_000085.6, read as the reverse complement.
CAAGTTCTTATATGTGACAACATTTACCTGGCAAAACCAGATCTTTGTTTCCACTCCAATCTCTGGTTCTCCAACTCATGTGTTCAGTGTTAGCAATTGAAATTTTAGAGGAATTTTCTTTGGACTGAGTTTTAGAATAAAACACTCAGGCAAGTTGGGAAGGAAAGATGTGTGCACAGAAAGTCTTGCAATTTCATTGTCTTGGGTTCTCGTCCACTCAACAGGGAAATATCTGAATGAAGCAGGGCAAGGCTGTTTTTGTTTTTTTCTTTCCCTGAGTGTGTAGAATGGTGTGTTCCTGAAGACACCAGATTAGATGCCTACCCTCGGACCTAGGAGGATGTTCCATCAGTAAAGTGCTTGTCTTGTAAGTATGAAGACCTGCACTCATACCCAGAACCCATATAGAGAGCCCAAGTCTGATACCTGGGTCCTGCTAACTAGCCACCCTTGAGTTTACTTCTCAAGGTCCAAAGAGACACCATACCTCAAAATACAAGGTGAGGCCAGAGAAATGGCTCAATGGGTAAGAGTGCTTGCTACCAAGCATTGTGATCCAAATTCATCCTCGGAACCTACATGATGGAAGAGAGAACCCATTCCTTCAAGCAGTCCTTTGTCCTTCACAGTGGCACTTGTCTCTCTCTCTCTCTCTCTCTCTCTCTCTCTCTCTCTCTCTCTCTCTCTCTGTTTCTCTCTCTGTCTCTCTCTCTCTCATGCACACACACAGAGAGAGACAGACACAGACACAGACACAGACACAGAGAGAGAATGCCTGATCCAATAACCATCAAAAGACTTGAGGTTCTGAGTTTGTGTGGCCTTGTCAACAACATCAACAAAAAGGACTGCATGTTGGGAACCCAGAAATGAGACCAGTGTCTGTCCTTAAAGAGTCTGAAAATCCTGAGGACCAATGGCAGGCAGCTGCACAAAGAGGCACAAGTGGGAATCAAAAGAACAAAGCCCACAAGAACCCCAGATGATCTAAGGTGCAAAACTGGTCAGCAGTGTCTCCCTCCATGTCTTTTCAACACACATACCTGCAATGGGAAAACTGTCAGAGCCATGTTGGTGCTTGAAAACCCTGAATCTTCTGTTTTATGCTTGCCCCACCCCCACCCCCACCCCCTTACACTAGGGGAGTGCAGTTGCAATGTGTGTCCCCTGCTGTGGTTCAGAGCACAGTCCGAGGAAATTTCATAGAAATAAGGAGTCCCCTGCTTAAGGGCTTCTCAATGAGAGGTGCAGTTCGCAGAGGTTGTTACTTTTCTGAGGAGTGCAGGACATCAGGTGCTCTGATGGCTTATTTGTTTGTTAAACAAATATTTATTGAGCAACTTGTATCTACTCGACGATGCCCTGGTGTTAGGAGACCAGGCAGACAGATACAATGTTGGGGGCTCCACCTTCCTAGAGTTCACCTTCTAGAGGGAATCAGGTTGATGGATACAATGTTGGAGACTTCACCTTTGAAGAGTTCACTTTCTGGTGGGAAGACATGAAGTGAAGAAGAGGGTGTCAGAGACTTACGGGAAATAAAAGATTCAAGCAGAGCTGCATGACAGCAGTGATGGCTGGCAGAAGGAAGAAGTATGCACCACAGAAGGTGGAGAAGGAAGGGTTCCAGCCAGACCTATAACAGGGGACAGAGCCCCTAGACAAGGGTCTGGCAAGTGTAAATGCAGGGTGATTCGGAAGATGCCCTGGAGATGGAGGGGAAGAACCACAGCAGCTGAGGCTGGAAGTGGCCCAACACAATTTGGGGTTTGGGGGACAATAAAGAGCCACCGTGAGCTATAAGTATTGGGGTCCCCGATGAGAGCCTTTCTTAGCCACCATCTGCTCTGACCTCATCAGCACCAGCCTCTCTGCAAAGTCAAAGCAAGTGTTCTGAGAGCATCAGCTTTTATTTCTATAGCAATCTTTGTACCCAACCACCATAGCGTTTTTAATAACAAACTGGCAGAGAGTCAGACATCTGTACTTGAAAAAAAAAAAAAGCCAGGCCAAGTATTTCTAAATGTTTTATATTTACTTGTAACTTTAGAATAACCACGAGGTTGCTTTCTACATAATCGGAACCATTCTCATTAGGGTCCCACAGACCTCGTCCTCCGTGGGTTTGGGTGGTGGTTTTCATTATGGCGGTGACATTGATCTGACAGGAGTGAATCTCTCCTTGAACATTTGTGGAAAAAATGGGGAAGAAGTTGAGAGGAGCCAAATCAAGCTAGGAAAATGAGAACTCAGGAAAGATAACCATCAGCTTGGCACTGGGGTAGCATCGAAGGGGTCCAGGCTTTGAAGTCCAGCAAAGCTGGGCTGGCAGTACAATGCAGGGAGGCAACCTTGGGGGAGTCACTTGACATCTCTGAGTTTCAGGTCACTTCCTGGCCCTACTTCTTGGAATTGTGTTGAGGTCTAAGAAGGGTATCACCAGTGAAGGGTCTGAACCAATTTTGCTCCATGATGGCAACCTCCAAAATTACTGTCTCCATTAAATTGTATCCTGAAGTTTGTCTGCAAGATCTAATAGGTAAAAGACAAGATTCCCAGTTAACCTGGAATTTTGGATTGTAGCCAACAATTATTTGGCATATCCATGTCCTGTTTGGTACTTAGAATACACTTGGGGTTATAAAAATATGTATGCATACTTATCAAAAATTTAAATTTGACCAGGCACTTTGTCTGGAAACCTTTTTCTAAAAGTTTAATTATCAAAAGAACATCAGTCAGGAGTGGCTTTTGAGAGCTGGCCCAAGCCAGCTGGCTCAAGCACAGGCATGAGCCAAGCCTCTGTGTCAGGAACTTGTTAAAGCACTGACCGCATTCACAGAATGGTCCTGACTTTGAGTAGAGGCACTGGAAAGATGGAGCCAGAAAGCAGCTCAAAGAACTTGTAGTAATCCCATCTGATATGCTTTGGAGACACACCACACGGAAGCAAATGACCCAAGAACCTCAGCCTAATCAGATTGCTCCAGAATAAACCTGGAATCCAGAAAAAGGAGAGGTCTCATATCTATCCTCCTCTGTGGCCAATGGGAAGCCAGGTCAGTGAGTCCAGGCTGTGAATCTTTCCAAACAACACAAACTTCAGGGTTATTTACCACCTTATTTTATGCCTTATCAGAAAAGGAGGTTAAATTCCCAAGTGCATCGCCCACTCTTAATCTTCCTCCTGGCCCATGGATGGATGATGGTGGATCTGGGAGTTGGGCATGGCTTGGCACAAGCCAAGAGAAGCCACTGAGGAAGGAAGGGAAAGTCAGGCCCGGTCCCTGATCACATCCCAGCAAGCTGTAAGAGACTCCTGAGGACTTCCAGAAGACTTGGGCTGAGCTTGCAAAGAAGAATCTTGACATCAAGAAGAGTAGCTAGCCAGTAAATTCCTACTTACTTCATTTTCTAAGACTTCTGAATGTGTTTTGAATTTTCTCTAAATTAAGATAATCATGAAAGGTTAAGATATTTCAACAGAGTGCCACCTGATCCGAGGGCTTGGGTTGTATGCCTAATTAGTTCCCGAGCATACGGCTCAGAATCTCTTATAAAAACAGGGTAATGACTTGAGGTATATTCGGGAATTATATGGGGCAATGTTAAAGGGACATTCACATCCATCTCAAAGCCTTGAACCTGCCCTTGATCTGGGCTGGGAGCTTTAGCTGACATCTGTTTCAAAGAGATACAAGGAAGAAAGAAGGAAAGAAAGAAAGAAAGAAAGAAAGAAAGAAAGAAAGAAAGAAAGAAAGAAAGAGAGAGAGAGAGAGAGAGGGAGGGAGGGAGGGAGGGAGGGAGGGAGGGAGGGAGGGAGGGAGGGAGGGAGGGAGGGAGGGAGGGAGGGAGGGAGGGAGGAAGGAAAAGAAAAAAGGAAGAAAAAGAAACAAAGAAAAAGAAAAGCAGTGCCATTATGATAAAACTCCATCAGGCCTTAAAATACTTTGAATTCAGCACAGCTGCAGGAATGTGTGGCCTGGGAATAGGAGTTGGGGACCGTAAAGAGGAGCTCGTACCAGGATACACAGATGCCCTTAGAATTGCTGAGGAAATAGCCCTCACTGTGTCCAAGGAGGGAGCTATTGGACCACAAATGTCCCACTGCCTTTTGTTCCCAGCACCCCACCATGTATACCTGTGTGGCACTTGATCCCTGTCAGAGACCCTGCTCCTGTGGGATCCCAACCCCCACATCCCACTCAGGGAAGGCACTTTCTGAGGCTCCAGGAGGAGCGCCAAGCTGCATGGACCCTCCACGGTCTCTAGGCTCTACCCTAGCTGCAGAGAGCATACTAACCTCCTTTCCATCCTTAATGTACTGAATACACATTTTTTTTAAAGTAAACATTTGGTCTGCACATGACGGGACCCAGATAAGGCCCCTCCCTAGCTGCCTTCTCCATTTTTGTACGGAAACCCCTCTCCTCTAGGCACTCTAAAGCTATTCTGTTTGTAATATGGGCCATGATATTGAAAATGGATGCCCAGGAACCAGGCATATAGCTCAGTTGATAGATTGTTTAGCATCCACAAAGCCCTGGGTCCTGGATTCTTTCCCCAGCACGCAACACTTGCATAAACCTGCTGTGGTGGTGTGTGTCTGTAATCTCAGAACTCAGGAGGTAGTTACAAGATGATCATGAGTTCAAGGTCATGTTTGGTTACATAGAAATTTTGAGTTTTAGGCTAAACTGGGCTACATAAGATATTGTCACACACACACAGATTAAGAGAGAGAGAGAGAGAGAACCTGGTATCTCCCATCTTTAAAGAGACCTCAGAGGACACTGCCTGTCCCCTCACACCTGTAGTATGAGGCCATTCATCCATCTACTCCTCCCATTCTTTGGCTAAGGGCTCCTCAGCACCTGTTGGCTGGGTTTATGGTACATGGGATACAGAACAGCTCCAGTGAGATTGGGGCTTGAAAGCAGACCCGGGAAGCCGTACCTGAGAGGTGGGATACATCACGACATGTATTTACTAATTCCAGGAGAGCCAATGAGGCAGCTTGTTAGCACTCAGTATGTGCCCAGCTCTGAATGGAATTACTGATATGGACAATGGTACCTCAGGGTGATGAGGCCCTCAAGAAGAATGAAAGATATAAACCAAACACTGAAGAAAGGAAGCCACAGTGTGGCCCAAAACTAACAAGTTGTTGTACAGCTTACAACCATCTACCACTCACCTGCTCATCGGGACCTCAAGCATCCTTGGCAGGTAAGGCAGGTACAGTCTGGTTTTGTTTGTCTTTTATAAATAGGAAAATTTTAAATGCCACAGCAGTACAGCTCACATTTGAACTTGGGCTCAGAATTCCCGAGTTTTCGGGAAGCTAAGACTTCAGACATGGGTCAGATTACAGAGGGTCTTAAAATTGAAGGAAGGGAACAGAGAAAGCCCGGGGCAGAGAGAGACTGTGGACTGGGAATGTCATGGACAGGAAACTGGGGTAAGCAGCGGTTCCTCGGAGATCATCAGAGCTAAACTGGGCTGGGGGCCAGGGGAAGAAGGAAAGATGAATGTAAAAAAGGGGAGGTAGAGACCTGTGGTGCAGAAAGCAGGAAAGAGCTTCCCAGACCCACTGCAGCTGCGCATCTAGACGGATGCTGGCGATCTTCCAAAGCAGCTTCCAAAACAGCCCCAGCTCAGGTCAAACTCACAGAGCAGGGAGCTCTTACACATGTGTTGTCATAGGCCCTCTGACAATCCAATGGCAAAGCTGTTCTTACTGCTGCCATCTTTAAAATGGGCAAACTGAGGCACCAAGAGGTCCACAGGTTTAGCTGTGCCCTCTTTGGCAGGAAACAGCTATAGCTGGAAAGTGAGCAGACTCCTACCCAATCCTGAATTCCTGCCCACTGTCTGCAGTGGCTCCATCATTGCGTGACTCAGAAAGCCACGGAGGAGGTTTTCACTGACCAGCAGAACACACCTACATAGATTTCCTATTGTACAAAACCCTCCTCCGTTCAGTCCAAAGTTACCTTTCTCCTTTGTTCCCTCCCGGGGACCTCAGAGGGCTCCTGCTGCCACAGAGAAGCAGGCAGGAGGTCAGATCTGAGCTGTGATAGAGCCAGGGAGTGAAACCTTGTGAGCTGGGGACCCATCCTGGGGCAACGCAGCAGGAGACCTCCAATCTGGGCCAAGCCAAATGGGATGAAGATCAAAGGCAGTAGGGGGTGTAGGCGGGTGGCTCCAACAAGGAACAGAAGTGGGCAGGGTCTGCTGAGCCTGCTTCCATATCGTTACTTGGCTGTGTGGATGGACAGGCCTCTTTGAAGGTCTAGGATACTCCAACCTGGATTGCATGGCAGTGTCCTGGGCCCACAGGCCTGCCATGATTCTCCCCACCCCAGGGCTGGGAATACAAAGATTGGGAAGGATTCTGTGAGTATGTACCCTCCCTCACCCAGGCCACTGCTGCTTTGTAGCTTCTTGGGATTCAGACCACAGCCACAGTCTCTGGGATTGCTACTCTATGTCCTGGATGGTACGTGGATCCTGCATGGTGCGATATGTGGCCCTGAACATATTACTGCTCTCATTGTAGGTCTTCCAAAATTCTTTAGACATGCTCAGTGAAGATGCTTTATATTCCTACCCAAGTCAATAAAATCGTGGGGCAGGAACACATCCTGAGAAGCAGGATGCAGCCCTAACTAAAGCACTCTCTAGGGAGCTCAAGATTCCATCCAAAGTACACAGACAGCAACATACACTGAGAAATGCAAGATGGGGTGCATTGCTTCAGCCCCCCCTCCTGTGGTCCTAAAGAAAGATGGGCTGATCTATGTTCCTGCAGAGCACTAACCTGGCCAGTCTAAGACAGGAATCCCTATTGCAGGACACATAAATTGCTCCTAGTTGCTAAGTTCTATTATCAATGGAAGAAGTTCCATTGTGTGTTCCATCTTGTGTTCCTATATACTGTCACCAGCAGTGAGTGTGGACTTCTTCTGTCTAGCACATAACTGCCCCAGTACCAGTCTCAAGTCTTGGCAGAGGTTGTATCTAAAGGTATACTAGAAATAAGGGGTCTCCTCTTCCAGAGACTGTGTTCAGTTACATTGCACGCACGTACACACACACACACACACACACACACACACACACACACACACACACACACACACACACACATGTATTTCAAGAGCTGTCTAAAGAATAAGCACTGTTAGTATGCTCTGGTTCTCTATTACAGAAATCCAAGTTGTGTTGCTAGACTGTCATTTGGGCATCCATAGTCATCACAAGAGAGTGAGAGATGCCATCCTGTCCAGCTGGTTTCATTTCAGGGCATCACAAAGGACGAGGGTACCAGGTGGAACAAGTATCCTCGTTTAGAGTGCCCACACTCATCACTATTCCAATATGCATGTCTTAGTTAGGGTTTTGCTGCTATGAACAGACATCATGACCAAGGCAACTCTTATAAAGGATGATATTTAATTGGGACTGGCTTACAGGTTCAGAGGTTCAGTCCAGTATCATCAAGGTGGGAGCATGGCAGCATCCAGGCAGGCATGGTGCAGGAGGAGCTGAGAGTTCTACATCTTCATCTGAGAGCTGCTAGGAGAATATTGGCTTCCAGGCAGCTAGGATGAGGGTCTTAAAGCCCAAACCCACAGTGACACACCTACCCCAACAGGGCCACAACTTCTAATAGTGCCATTCCCTGGGCTGAGCACATACAAACCATCACAACGCATGCCACAATCTTCAGCAATCCTAAAGACCTGGATGGTACTCCTTGGGTAGAAGGCTAACACTGGTTCCTTCTGGAGACCCCTGAAGGATACTGGTGCAAACCTCTCTCCTAGCTTCTGGCAGTTGGTGTTGCTCCTTGGCTTATGACAACACAGGTCTAAGCTCTGCCTTCGTTTTCTCATGGTGTTTTTCTCCCTGTGTCTCTGTTTCCAGATTTCCCTATGCTGAGAAGGGATATCCTAACGATCCCTTACTAACTTGAACATGTCTCCATAAGCACTGTTTCCAAGCCAGGACTCGTCCATCAGCACAGGTGAATCTGGAGTAAGAGAGATGTTGGAGACCCAGTCCCACGTAGAGGATCAATAAGTGTAGGGCACAAATGGCAAGCTGTCTCTCTAGCCAGTGTGCTGCCAGCTTCTTATCCACAATCCTTGGAACAGAAGCAGCAGGTCCAATGTGTAGGAGATATCCTTCAAAATGTCCAGTCTAGCTAGGCAGTGGTGGCACACGCCTTTAGACCCAGCACTTGGGAGGCAGAGGCAGGCAGATTTCTGAGTTCAAGGCCAGCCTGGTCTACAGAGTGAGTTCCAGGATGGCCAGGGCTATACATAGAAACTCTTGCCTTGGAAAACAACTACAACACCACCACCACCACCAACAACAACAACAACAAAATGTCCAGTCTGGTTCACTTGGCTGGTGATAAGTAGTTGTCATAAGCTAAGGTCCTTTGCTTGGAGGCTCTTCAGAGATGCCTCCCACCACCACCATCACCACCTTCTTGTTTCATAGCTGACAAGAAGGAAGTCCTAAAAGATAATCTCCTTAAGTTGTACCATTGATGAGTGACTGACAGAGTCAGATGCAGGGTCAGCCCTTCATTCTGCCCAATGTCCTGCAAACATGGACATAATAATCTCTAAAAGCAACTATGGGAGGTTTACTGGAATCAGGGAAACTTTAGTTCTCCTGCCAGCAGCCACTGAAAACACTTCAGGTTATTTAAAGAGAATAATGGTGTTATTATTTGACATAAATATGTTCACAGCCCCGTGGGAGGTGTGAATAAAGGCGTCTTCGGAGAAGTGCAAATATGTTTTCATCGTCACACAGGACCTAAGCTGATCCAATGGAGGTGAGCTGCGAACGTTACAGCTTCAGGAGTAACCTCCAGCGACTCTTTTCATTTCCAATCAGATCGTCTCCAGGGCCTGTGACACGCCATGCTCTAAATGCTACATAGGCCTTATCTCTTTTCTTCTCCCAACAACCTTTTGATAGAGGAAGTCCTTTCTAATCTACCCAGAGGGAATCTGAGTCTAAGTTCGGTTCACTTATTGTGTGTGTGTGTGTGTGTGTGTGTTTCTCACAAGACTGCCTCTGGGTGGGACAAGCACTCTTCTGTTCCCATGGTGCCATGGTCCCTTATTACTATAGTTGTACTTGCTTCAAAGATAGGGAACCACTTCATAAAATAGCTGCACTGAGATATCCACATATTGTATCAGTTATGCATTTAAAGTTTGTGTAAAAACCTTCAATTGTCAGCTTAACTGGATTTGTATTCTTTAGGAGACATACTTCTGGGTGTGTCTGTGAGGATGTTCCAGAGAGGTTTAACTGGGTATGGAAGGTGTGCTCCGAATATGGGTGGCACCATTCCATAAACTAGTGTCCTAGACTGGATGAAAAGGAAGAAGGAGGAAGCTGCCTGAGCCATCGTTCGTCTCTGTTGTCTGAATATGTGAGCAGTGGCCTCATTCCTCCCCATATATTTTCTGATGTGACAGACTGTGTCCCTCCAAACTGAGAGCCACACAATAGCCTGTATCCCTTCAAACTGTGAGCCATGTAACAGATTGTATCCCTTCAAACTGTGAGCCATGTGACAGATTGTATTCCTTCAAACTGTGAGCCAAGCAAACCAGTCTTCCTTCCTTGTGTTGCCAGGTGTTTTCCCTCAGTAATGAAAAAAAAAATAACACAAGGTGAAAGTCAGTGGTTAACATACATGGATGCATGCAACCTTCACCACAGCCAACCCATGAACGTGCCCATCACCTTAAGGGAAAGTCAGTGCCCCATAATGATCATTTCCCTCTGCTCCCTCCATCAACCCAAAGCAACCACTAATCTTTTTTTTTTCTTTTTATCTTTATGGAATTTCCTATTCTATACATTCCATGTAAACAAAAGCACACATATGACTTTTTGTGTCTGCCCTCTTCCAATCTCATAAACATTGTAGAATGTATCCATACATTACTGGGTAAATAACATTTCACTGTATGGATAAGCCACATTAGGAATGATGTTTCAGAAAACAATTCTCTTGAAATACAGAATGTCTTTACTCAACAAATGATGTGTGATTAACAGAAACCTGTTAAGGAATGTGATTTGAGGCCCATAAATGCTTCATTCCTCGGGTCCCTAGCAGTGCTGGGTTGTTTTTTTGGTTTTTTGTTTTTGTTTGTTTGCTTGTTTTTTGCTTTTATCAAGAAGCTGTGGTGGACTTTAATAAAATTTTGTTAGTAAACTTTTCTACTTTTGTTGATATGAGGTGGAAATCCAGAATATTAACAGGACTGAAGAATCTTTCCAGGACTCCTCAGAAATAGGAACTAAGGAGAGATCTAAGTAAGTAAATGCCTAGCAATGAATCTCCAGAGCTCACACACACTTGTAATTCTAGCCCTGGGAAGGCAGAGGTAGGCCAATCTCTGGGCTCACTCCACAGAAAGTTTCCAAGTTCCAGGCCAATGAGAAGCCATATCTCAAACAACAACAAAAAGTCAGATGGAGCCTGAAGTACTACACCTGCATAAATCTATACACAAAAAAGCAGCAGAAACAGAGAGGAGCAGCTGGGGCAACCAATCCAGGAGCTGAAAGGCAAGTTCTAGACTCTAACTTTTCTCTTAGACTCAACAAACAGACTCACTAAACAGGGAATTGAAAATGTCCTTAAGGGGCTGGAGAGATGGCTTAGTGGTCAAGAGCATTGACTGCTCTTCCAGAGGTCCTGAATTCAAATCCCAGCAACCACATGGTGGCTCACAACCAGCTGTACTGAGATCTGATTCCTTCGTCTGGTGTGTCTGAAGACAGCTACAAAAGGAAGGAAGGAAGGAAGGAAGGAAGGAAGGAAGGAAGGAAGGAAGGAAGGAAGGAAGGAAGGAAGGAAGGAAGGAAGGAAGGAAGGGAAAAGAAAGGAAATACCCTTAATATCAAACTATGATAGCCTACCATCAAAATATGCCATGTTTCAGACCCACCCTCAGTTCCTGGGGCCAGAGCCCTGGATCAAGGTTTGTTTGTTTTACGGAAAGGTTATTTTCAGTTAATCAGGCATTCAATAGAGCTGAAGAACTACTCCCTTCCTGCCCCACTAGACCCATCTTGAGCTGAGAAGCAGCCTAGGGAACCAGAAGAAGGGGATTATAGAGGGAATTCTTGACCTATTTACCCCTCTCCAGAGTGAAACATTCAGTTAGAAGACACTCACATGCTGACTTTGATTCATTAGTTAAGGCTGTCTAGAAGGTTGTGCTAAGTAGATTTTGATCTGGGATCAATTAGCCATGTCTGCACTGTGCAAAGGAGCAGGGTACCCCATCTCCTCACACACGGCCACTCTGGACAGTACTCTCCAAAGGTCTCTTGGGCTTAGACATCCTGCAATCTTATAATTTCTCTTACCTTTGTTCTTTTCCTTGTCTTCTCTGAGAATCTATTTTGAAGCCGTTTCCATCCACCAGTGACAGTGGCCTACAGTGGACTGTATGTACCTAGAGGCATGTAAGAGTGAGTCTGTGACATGTAAATTGGAGACAGCCCAGGCTAGAGGAGGCTAGCTATCCTAGAGATGAGAAGTCACTATGAAAGGCTAGTCAACATAGAACTGAATCTCACAGAATAAAGCAGCTAACATGGGTAAAGCGATCACATCAAGCTATTCACCATGAGACAAACACATGCTATTGCCTTCATCTGCCTAGATAGATCATGAAGGGTTGAGAAAGTAAACTCTGTCTTTAATAAAAACAAAAACAAAGGCTTTCATAAACCAATAAGGCACTTGTTGTGTAAGCACAAGAACCTATGTTGGAGCCTTAAAACTCACATAAAAAATGTCAGGTGTGGTAGCATGTGGTAGCATGAATCCCAGTGCCGAGGAGACAAAGACAAACAGATCCCTGGAGTATGCTGGCCAGCTTGCCTAGTCAAATCGGCGAGTTCAACACTAAGTAAGAGACTCTATTTCAAAAACAAGGAGGCAAGCACCCGAGGAAGGATACCAGAAGTTGATCTCTGGCCTCTACATGTGCACAGATACATACACCAACATGTGAACATACCTGTGCATACACACATTTGCACTAAAAAAAAAAGTGTCAAGAAAGACCTGGGATGTAGCACAGTGGTTGGAAGAATAGGAAAAGCAAAGAGAATTTCAAGCGAAGGCAGACTGGGCAGGTATAGTGCCTCTGTCAGTGACTAAGAGGCTTATCTAGTTTCTCGCTTGAGAGGTCCTTGAGACCCTGTGATGTCCCTGTCCTAGGGGTTTGGGGAGTACCTGGCACTAAGTGATCCTACTTCCTCAAAACAGCCCAGCATCCCAGCGTTCTTCACTCTGAGTACTCGGGGGCACCAGCCTGGGCCTGTGGATTGTTCAGAAACGGGCCCTCCCATCAGCAGGGCAGCGGCTTGCTCTCTTACCACAGAGGCTCTGCACTCACCAGTTCCAATAACACGATTAGTCATTTTTCATTCCTGAGATATCTGCCCATGGGTGGGTGCGTGTGTGCATGTGTGAGGGTGTCTGTGCCTTTCGTGGAAGGGAAAATCCATATTCTCTCTCTTCTGCCCGAATTAATCAAATAAATCTTCGGTAAGAAGCTGCTAAATGAGTCACAGATGGCTCTGCCCTTTTACAGGTTACAGAAAGCACCCGTTACAGTCTTTTTAATTTATCAGAGGAAAAAAGATGCCCTCCTGTGCCCCTTCCCTCTCACAGTAATAATCAGAAACAGCCTATTTTCCGAGGGTCCGAGACTCATTTTCAAAAAAAAAAAATGTGTATCAATAGATGTAACAGTGGGAAGACTATTTTGCCAAGTTCCAGCCTCCAGCACGGCAAAGGTGCCCTGGCTGGGGAGAGCATTTATAAAACCACATTTAATAAAAGAGAGTGTTATATTAAGTGTGTTTGCTAGTGTATTTCAGCATATGGTTTCCATATCAGGCGGAAAGATGGCAAACACATGCCTTTTTACCTTCTTTCGAAGCCTTCTGAGAGGCGTCCTCTCTGATGGGTGGTGGGATGGGGAGTTTTGGTGTTTTGAATTTTGGGGTTTTTGTTTTGTTTTGTTTGCTTTGTGTCTATAGAGCCAGAGCTTTTACCTACCATTTTGTTTTGGATGTGAGCTGTTTTGTTTGGTTGTACAACTCAAGCTCATGTGAAAAAAGCACGGGGGACATACAACAAATGTGTGGAAACTCTCTTTCTACGTATGTAATTAACGAAGGGAGTCGCCTAGCTGGCTTTCTGCAGAGGTCCTTACATCCTTCCTGAAGGAGCTGGCTAGCTTGACACTGGGAATCTACTCAGTTTCATGGAGCTCCTGGCTTTTAAATGTGAGCTTACCAAAAGAGTACAAGCTCTGAGGAAGGCTGCTTAGCTTTGCGTCCTCAAAAGTCTCTGCAGACCAACCACCGTTTTTGCTATTTGTCTGCTCAGAGACCTTGTTTGGCCCTGGATTTTTTTTTCTGAGTTGAATACATATGTGTGGGTGTATTTGGCCTGTGTGCAGGTCAGAGGTCAATGCCAAGTGTCTTCCCCTAGAACTCTCTACCTTATTTTTTTGAGACAGGATCTCTCACTGAAACTAGAATTCATTGCTTGTACTAAACTGGCTGGCCAATGAGCCCCCAGGATCTGCCTGTCTCTTCACCCACCAACACCAGGATTATAAACACATGCTTCATTTTTTTATGTGAGTTCTGGGGATTTGAACTCACATCTTTGTGTCTATAGAGCCAGAGCTTTTACCTACCACGATATCTACAGTACTGGGGATTTTATCAGCTAGGATCCTGTAGTCAGAAGCATTTGGGTACAACCCTGTAAGTATGGGATTCCTGGAAAGGCAACCTCCTTAACCTACCACCATTAAATATTCTAACAAATTCTCAATTCTAGGATGATCAGAGAGGCCAAGAGGCGATATCAGATAGGAAAAGGGGTGGGGTGGGGCACTGTATGCAGGCTGATTTGCCCACCCCCTCCCTACTGACCTGAGCAGATCTGCCTGCGCCAGCTATAAATCTACTGGTACCATTTCTTTTTCGTCACTTTCCTAATCCTGTGCCCTTGGTTTCATGTGCTGTAATTATTAACATCTGCTTTCTGAGCCCAGCTCGCATGGAGTTTGCAAAGGCAGTTCTGAGCCCAGAACAATAGTGACAGCTGTTTCATTTAGCCTAGGGCCAGCACTTCCTGTTCAGGTCTACATCTGCCCTTCTGTGTCCAATTTCGGTTTCGGGGGTTTTGTGTTTTGTTTTCTATTTTTTTTCCCTTCATCTGACCTTACTATATGTTTAAGAAGAATTTCTAGCTTAGCACTGTAGCTAGGATTTCTAGCACATATGCGTATTCTGTTAGCAGCAGAGAGAGAGAGAGAGAGAGAGAGAGAGAGAGAGAGAGAGAGAGAGAGAGAGAGAGAGGAGAGACAGCTGAGAAGACCCAGACTGTCCCCAGCAGCTAAGAAGGTAGAGGGATGGGGGTAGAATGAAGAATTGGCTTGGACCATAGTAGTTACCCTGAAAAGATTCCTAAGCCCTGAAAGTTAGGTACAGGAAAGATGCTCTTAGTCAGTCTGTCCTCTACCACAGGCTCATCATCTCCTTGGCTTCTTTTGATGAGGGACTCACCCAACCATTCCTTCAAGGAATAAGTTCAGGGGTTGCCTCTCACATGCAGCTAGCTTGGCCATGCTTAACCTACAGCATAGTGCCATGTAGAGGGCATCCACCCAGCATGCCTCTCTCCACCTCAGTGTGGAACCTCTCTACACCTTAGCTCTTCTCTGCTCCCTTTTTAAGTTTTATCTTTTAAATTATGTATGTGTGTTGGAGGGGGAGGGCTGTCCATATGAGACCAGGTGCGTGATAAGGACCAAGGACTGTGCCTTCCCTGGAGCTGGGATTACAGGTGGTTGTGAGTCTCCTAACATGGGTGCTGGGAACAGAAATTAGGTCTTCTGCAAGAGCAGTATGTGATCTCAAAACAGAACTGTCTCTCCAGCTCCCCTTCTCTGACCTTCTAAGTGGCCCTGGACCCCATTCTCATGTAGGTAGAGTGAAGCAACTCAGGGAGACCCTGAAGTTCAGTTCTTATGTCTGAGGTCTGAGGCCCACATTTTTATGGTGGCTTCTGCCGACTAGTTGACAGCAGCGCCAAGAACTTGATGAGTGTTTTCATTTGACTTGAACTGGAAGTAGCCGAGAGACCTGATTCAGGCTGTCATAGGGCCCTTTCTAAGCACTGGAATCCAAAATGCAAATTGTAGGCTCTGAGTGAGGCCAGCCAGGGCTCCTCCATCTTCTGCCCAAGAGCCTGCTCTGTGATGGGCATGCCAGGCCACGCCCACCGTACGAGTCCCTGCCCCCGACTCCCCTAACTCCCGACTCCGTTCTCTTTCTCACTCACTCCTTTTCTTCTTAAAGTTAATTGCAACTTTTTTCTCAGCTCCCTGATCTGGATAAGCCACATCTCATTAGAAAAAGATTTAGCCAGAGCCAAAGCAGGCTGGAGAAGGAATCCCTAATCGACAGAGAAAAGATTTGGGTGTAATTGCTCTCTCCCACCATTCTCGCCCCCCTCCCTCTTCCAATCTTTTTCTGCTCATTAATCTGAAAAGAAAGTCCCGCTAATGTCTGTGTTCAAGTATCTGCTGCAGCAGCAAGCAAATCCAGGAGCTTGGGGACGGGGTGAGGGGTGTCGCACAGAGAGTTGTGGCGGTGGGTTAGGGTACATGAGTGAAATGGTTTGAGGGGCTGTTGAAGCATTTGGCTTGGGAAAGTATACGTATATCGTATATCGGTGAAATGCTGCGGTTGTTGGGATGTTAAGAGTGGTTGTTGGTATGGGGGTACGAAGTCCTGATAATTGGGTATCTAAAAGAAGCTCTTTACATTGTGTGTGTGTGTGTTATAATAGTTAGTTCTGTGGGCATGAAGGACTCTGACTATTGGTTGTATATATGAAGGCTTTGCATTATTGGGCAGTGTGTGTGTGTGTGTGTGTGTGTGTGTTATAATGGTTAGTTCTGTGGGCATGAAGGACTCTGACTATTGGTTGTATATATGAAGGTTTTGCATTATTGGGCTCTGTGTGTGTGTGTGTGTGTGTGTGTGTGTGTGTGTGTGTGTGTGTGTGTTGCCCTTTGGTTATTCGTGTGTGTGTTTGAAGTATTCTGATAATTGGATATATAAGTGTGAAGCCCTTTGTTTTATTGGGGTGTGTGTGTGTGTGTGTGTGTGTGTGTTGCCCTTTGGTTATTCGTGTGTGTGTTTGAAGTATTCTGATAATTGGATATATAAGTGTGAAACCCTTTGTTTTATTCGGGTGTGTGTGTGTGTGTGTGTGTGTGTGTGTGACATTTCCTTCATTGGATATTTTGTATCACCTAACTCATGGCCCCTTTTTTGTTTTCCCAATGTTTGAGTATATTCTGGAAGGTGCTTAGATGTTGACACAGGGGAACTGAACTAAGGAGCAATCCATTTCATAGGTAGGAGCCCCGATCTTCTACCACCCAGCAATGAACTAGCACCAGATGTTTTTTATGGTGTCCCTTCAAAATTTGTAATTTTTCCCCAAATGACAAATTATCAGTGGATAGGAGAAAGTTAGATATTCAAATTTTGTTTGTTTTTATTTTTGTTTTTAATAGAAAAGGTAGTGTGCGCTCCAAATGAAGGGGGAAAGGCAGAAATACCTCCTGGTTAAAATGTGACTATAAAGGGGCCGAATCGCTTTCCTCCGCACCTGGAACCAGATTTCTTCCCCGGATCTCCTTCCTGGTGCCTCTTACCTGCAACCTTCTCAATGAGGGTGCTGTGTGTTGGTGCTTGTCACAGATTACCCCAAACTTGTCTTTTTATATAACCACGCCACTCAGAGGTTGTTCTTCCTAAGCACGGATCTACATTCATGCTCGGCTCTGATTTTAACACATAAACTGAGCTAACTGAGAGAAATAACAAAGTACCCCTTTTCTGGGCAAGCAGGATGATGGGGAACCAGTTCTACCCAGTGTAACATAACCAGGGTATCCTGGCATGATACTGAGCCTCACCCTTCAGCCAGTGCTCAGAAAAACCCAAGGAATCACGTTCCCATTCATAGAGGAAGATACTGAGGCAAAGAGAGATACTGGCCAGATCCATATGGTTCACAACAGAGCTAGAACACAAACCCAGGCAGTCTGACAGCAGAACTCTCAACAAAGGAAGGGCCTTCAAGAAGCTAGGGATGAAGAAATGGTGGATGAGTTTCTGAAGCCCCCCCAGGTATACTACAGTGTTCACAAGCCCCAAAGCTGTGCCAGGCCACCTACACAGTAGACATATGTCATATGGTCTCATCCAGACTTATGGGCCCTTCCTTATTGATGACATTTTGCTCCAGCTCTATGGGCTTGACCTTGGCTCACTCCGGGCGTCCCAGGGATGGCTGCTTCCGGGAGAACCCAAGTTCCCACCTCTTGTCCCACCCAGGTAGATGAAGCCAGGTTTGAGACTCTATATGATTCCAAAACATGGCCCATTAATAATTACAGACTGTCTCCCTAATAACTATCAAATGGTAACAATGGCCACAGAGGGCACTTCCACTCCAGCCTTGGAGCTCTCTGGAGCACACTAAGGCAAGCTTCCAAGCTGAAGGGCAAAGCCAGTATCTAGTGTCTCACAGTGGCCAGGATCCTGGCTCTGGGATCCTCTAGGACCAAGCCCACCTCAGGGAGAGCAGGTTTCAGTAACTGTCCCTTCTCAGCTCACTGCTTAATAAAATCATTGCTCCTACAGCAGGACAGAAGACACGGGGGAATATCTACAGAGAACGTGACGTCCCAGAAAGATTACCGAAGGTCGTTGCTGTCCTGCTGGGAGCAAGGAAAAGTGAGAACAAGACTGACCAGCTGGAGAGTTGACACTGGCCACAAAAGGCCATGGAACGATTGAGCTAGAGGTCAACTGTGGCCTGTAAGGGCAGACAGCACTAGATTCTGAAGACAGTGTGATAAACAAAGTCGTAAGTGGCTTGACCATTCACCAGACCTTAGAACGAGAGTCTGAAGATGCCACATGAGATAAAGACCAAGAATGGTCCACACTGAGTACTTTGACCACCTGTTCTAAGTTTCTTGTCGATTCGTTTATTTATCTAGAGACAGGGCCTCGCTCTGTAGCCCGGCGGCATCTTTATGTGAATAGTGTTGTCTGAGCACAGACACTGGCTAACAGCGGAGGAAGGTGAGAGTCCTGGGGCCCACAGAGGGCAGTCTACAAATCAAAACAAACAAGCAAAAAACCTGCAAATGGTTGCCTTTGTGACAGGGTGCAGGGATGAGTTCTCCCAGGTACAGACTAGGAATGAAGCTTTGGTTTCTTTTGTAGAGGATGACCTTGAATTTGACTCCTCCTACCCCTAAGGGCCTGGGTTACAAACACACACCATCATACTCAGACTCTGAAACAGAGGAAGGAAAAAGAAAAGCCTTTGAGTGGACCTGACACTCACCAAGAAGTGAAGTCCTAAGGTCCGTTCTCGCACGCTCTCCTCAAGCAGGCTGCAGGTGTCAGGCTCTCTGTGAGAACTTGGGAAGTTCCCATCCACTCTCTAGCACTCAGGTTCTCCATGTGTCAGAGGCTGAGCTAGACTACACACTCTCTCAATTGTGCGGGATCCATAGTGACTCCTCTCAGTAGATGACTCCTTCTCACGTGACTGTGGGTGAGCTGCACAGATAGCGAGGTCTTTTGGTGAGGGGAAACCTCTCTCACGCCACCTTTAAACAATGGTTCTCTATCTTCCTAATGCATCAACCCTTTAATACAGCTCCTCATGTTATGATGACCCCCCCAATCATAAAATTATCTTTCTGCTGTCATGAATCATAGTGTAAATATTTTTTGGAAATAGAGGTTTAACAAAGAGGCCTCGACCTACAGGTTGAGAACTACTGCATTCAGAGTTAGTCATTCTGGAAATTCATGGGAAAATGCCACTGACATGCCGTGTGTGTGTGTGTGTGTGTGTGTGTGTGTGTGTGTGTGTGTGTGTGTGTCACACAAGAAGCACTCAATAAATGCTGGCTTGGTTCATCATCTAAGCGGTAATTCTGGCCAGCTGACTGGCCAGTTCTGGGTCAACAGATTCGAGTGTTTGAGCAATGCCTACTTTGAAGCCCCACCCCAACTCCCAACCAGACACACTCAAATGCTGAATTTGATCTAAGGTGGCTTCACCTTGAACTTGGTTTTTGAAGGTTTAGTTACTGATGCAACTCAATTCCCTGATTGAATGGGTAACAGAAACACCCGGAAAGAAGGCCGACTGACCCGGGGTGGGTGTCGGCCTGGTTCTTGTAATGTCATCCGCTGGAGTCTAGTCAGAATAAGACTAGAGACTTTACACGTCAGGGTTAGGGACTTAAGTTCTTTCCCTAGATAGTAGCCAGTAGAGGACACTTTCTGTCCTTTGGAGGAGTGACACAGATCCTCTCTGCTGGCCTTCTCCACCCCCTCCTCCTACCGTGGGAGACTGGCTGACCTTGTTTCTATTCAACAGTTTCTCAAATTTTTACACCTGAATTTTGGTAAACAACCTCCTGTGCCATGGATAGGGGCCTTATCGGCTCCCCAGAGGCCTCCTACACCAAACCCTTTTGTTAGGGGGAAAAGCCTGCCTTAGAAGTAAGTGGGGCGGGAGTTCACTCCTCCCAGCATCGTTATCTTGCTGAGAGACTCTTGAGTTCAAAGCGCCGCCGCTCGGCTGTCTCTGGCGTTCCTCGGCTGCCCTCTTCTGGGAAGTCCTGGTATGACGTGATCTCTTGGCTGGCAAGCTAACTCACAAGGGATGAGACTCGCTCGGGTAGTCACTCAAGAAATATTTATTGAAAAGAAATTGCGCATGCGTCATAGTCCTGGGCACTTGGGATTCATCACTGAACAAAACAGAATCCCGATCTGCATGGTGGTTGTGCAAAATGAGCAGCGGGTGAAAAAAAAATCAAACGTAATACATGACGGGGGCGGGGGGGGGGTGGCTGGAAATAGTGGGTGAAAAAACGAAGCAAGTTATAATTTGCTTTTCAGCGACAGCTTCGTGAAGAAGGTGGTTTTCAACCAAAGACTTAAAGAAAGCAAGAAGCTTCGTTTTGGAAGTAAGCGTGTAAAATGACAGGAAGATGGCCAGTGGGCAAAATGCTTGCTGGGCGTCTAGTTAGGCTGTGATGAAACACTGTGACCAAAAGCAAGTTGGGGAGGAAAGGGCTTGTTTGGCTTAGAAATCCTAAATCAGTCTGCCCCACCTGGGGATCCATCCCATATACAGTCACCAAATGCAGACACAGTTGTGGATGCCAAGAAGTGCTTGCTGACAGGAGCCTGATACAGCTGTCTCCTGAGAGACAAATACAAAGGCAGATAGATACTCGCAGTCAACCATTGGACTGAGCACGGAGTCCCCAATGGAGGAGTTAGAGAAAGGACTGAAGGAGCTGAAGGGGTTTGCAACCCCATAGGAAGAACAACAATATTAACCAACCAGGACCCCTCTACCCCCCACCCACGGCTCCTAGGGACTAAACCACCAATCAAAGAGTACCCATGACTCCAGCCGCAATTGTAGCAGAGGATGGTCTTGTCGAGCATCAATGGGAGGAGAGGCCCTTGGTCCTGTGAAGGCTCGATGTCCCAGTGTAGGGGAATGGGTGTGTGTGTGTGCAGGAGTGGGTGGGTGGGTGAGTGGGGGAGCACCCTCATAGAAGCAGGGGAAGGGGAATGGGGTAGGGGGATTCCAGGGGGTGGGAAAGGGCATAACATTTGAAATGTAAATTTAAAAAATCCCCCCAAAGAAAGAAAGAAAGAATGAAGAAAGAAAGAAGAAAGAAAGAAAGAAAGAAAGAAAGAAAGAAAGAAAGAAAGAAAGAAAGAAAGAAAGAAAGAAAGAAAGAAAGAAAGAAAGGAAGGAAGGAAGGAAGGAAGGAAGGAAGGAAGGAAGGAAGGAAGAAAGAAAGAAAGGAAGGAAGGAAGGAAGGAAGAAAGAAAGAGAAAGATAGAAAGATCCTAAATCAGCTCACTGAGGGAAGTCAAGAACTCAGAGAGAACAGGAACCTGGAGTCAGGAACGAGCTGATGAAGAGGCCATGGAGGGGTGCTGCTTAATGGCTTGCTCCCCCTGGCTTGCTCAGCCTGCTTTTTTTTATAGAATCCAGGACCACTGGAGCTACCTTCGATGGTATGTGTTAGCATTCTAAGTTCTGCCCCGCACTTACCTGGTTGTCTCAGTATGTGTCCTCCCTGACCAATCACTAATTAAGAAACTGTCCTACAGCCTCGCCTACAGCCTGATCTATGGAGGCATTCTCTCATTTGAGATTCTCTCCTCTTAAATGACTCTAGCCTGTATCGGGTGGACAAAAGTAACCAGCTCACTGTATAAGTACGGGGACCTGGGTTTGATTCCAGAGAGCTGAGAAATTATGGTTTGTTTGTTTTTTTTAAAGCTAGGCAGGGTGATACATGTTTACAATTACAAGGCAGGGGAGGGAGAGACAGGCTATCTGGGGTTCGATAGCCATGTGGTCTAGCTGAATCAATAAAAGACTCTGACTCAAAAATAAGGAGAACAACAGTTCTTGAAAAATAATACCCAAGGTCAGCCTCTGGCCAAAGCATACACCCCCACACGTGCACACACACCCACACGTGCACACACACCCACATGTGCACACACACCCACATGTGCACACACACACACATGTGCACACACACACACATGTGCACACACACACACACACACACACACACACGGAGGTGTCTCTCCAGAGCACTGTGACTCTGAGTGTGGGGATTAGGCAACCTAGGTCCTGTCTCCAAGACACATGGAGGCAAAGGAGCCTTCAGTTCACTAGTCTATTGCACAATGAGGGAACTGCCACAGATAGACTGGTTTTCTTTAAGGTCTTATGTTTTGATTTTGGGGGAGGAACAGGGTCTCATACTGTAACCTATGCCAGACCTGAAATTTTGGCAGTCCCTCTAGGCCTTGGGTTACAAGTGGCAGAAACCACCATACCTGCTTTTGCTGTTCTTGTTAAGAATAGGTGTGCTCTTTAGTTGGTGGTTCAATCCCTTGGAGCCCTGGATGTGGGGGGGGGTCTGTCCTGTTAACACTGTTGCTCCCTCCATGGGGCTGCAAACCCCCTCAGCTCCTTCAGTCCCTCCTCCAGCTCCTCCATTGGGAACCCCCCCCAATGGTTGGCTGTTAGCAACTACCTCTGTATTTGTCAGGCTCTGGCAGAGCTTCTCAGGAGACATCTGTATCAGGCTTCCATCAGCAAGCACTTCCCAGCATCCACAATAGTATCCAGGTTTGGTGGCTGTATATGGGCTGCATCCTCAGGAGGGGCAGTCTCTGGGTGGCCTTTCCTGGAGGCACCCATGGTTCCAGCCGCATATGTAGCAGAGAATGGCCTTGTCTTGGGGTATCAATGGGAGGAGAAACCCTTGGTCCTGTGAAGGCTTGATGCCCCAGTGTAAGGAGAATACCAGATCGGGGAGGCAGGAGTGGGTGTGGGGGGGGAGGGGGGTGAGCACCCTCCTAAAGGCAGGGGGAGGAAGGATGGAATAGGGAGTTTCTGAAGGGGAGACCTGGAAAGGGGAAAACATTTGAAATGTAATAAAAGAAAATATCCAATTAAACAAACAAACAAACAAAAAGAATAGGTGTGTGCTCCTGACATTGGCCCAACTGGTGCAAGAAGTATATGGAAGACCATGGAAGCAGGCATGGCCATTGGAAAGCTGAAGATGCATGAGAGTAAAACCACCACTAGGAGTTCAATCACTCGTAAAAAGCAGTGGATTTTCTGGTCCTCGGGAGATGGCTCAATCGTAAAGTGTTTGCTGTGCAATTCAGATTTCAGCATCCATGTGAAAAGGCCTGAATGGCTGTGCACATCTGTCACTCTAACATGAAAGGGTGGAGACTGGCCAGCAAGTGTAGCCAACTGGTGGGCTCCTGGTTCCATTGGCAACCTCGTCTCAAAAACCGAGTGGAGGGAAGGGGATAAATACGAACAAATTCCATTGCATGAAATTCTCAAAGAATTAAAGAACACTATAAAAAGTATGGTAGGAAGGGACCAAAAAAGATAGTTATCCACTACACACGTGACCATCTGTAATGAAACTCACTCACAGATGTATGTGTGCGCGCACACACTAAACACACAATTTTCAGTGATTTTTCTGCTATTACATTAAATACTTAAGGGGTGACTTGGGGCTTCAGAGTCAACTTTGAAATTTTGCTGGCAGCTTTGCATCTCCTCAAAAAGGTGAGAAAGTTTGTATCTGTGTACAGGGAACCCTGCCTTGTTCTCCATCACTTGAATTTGCCCTGGTGTTGATGGTTAAGAGGGACTAGTGAGTTGTCATTATGTAATACAATTGTCACAATGCCATGAACTTGAAGACTAAAGAGTCCTACTGTGTTTAGAGGGAATCCAAAAGCAGATGTGGAGGTTTCTAAAGCAGTAGTAAACGAATCCATCCATTTTCCTTTAAGAAGTTAAAGTTACGAACACAAAGTTGCTGCTTATTTTTTTTTAAAGATTTATTTATTATGTATACAGCACTCTGCCTGCATATACGTTTGCAGGCCAGAAGAGGGCGTCAGATCTCATTACAGATGTTTGTGAGCCACCATGTGGTGGCTGGGAATTGAACTCAGGACCTCTGTAAGAGCAGCCAGTGCCCTTAACCTCTGAGCCATCTCTGCAGCACCCTGCTTATTATCTTTTAATGACAAGATAAGTCCATACTGACAGCCTTTGGCTTCGTTTCTGATACTACTCCAGTGTGGGAATTGTACACTAGTCCTCTGGAAGAGTGGTAAGCACTATTTCTCCCTGAGGCATCCGTCCGTCCAGCTCCCCCATGTTCTCTTCTCTTGGTTTGTGTCAGTCTTGCTTGATGTGTATCTTTTCGTTTTGCTAGACGTGTATCTCTTTTTCTTCTCCTTTTAGAAGCATCTTTCTGTTTTGCTGGTTTCCCTGTTCTCAGTTTTATTGCTTTCTGCTCCTGTTTTAGTTTCCTTTATCCTACTTCCCTTTGGAGTGACTCTGTATGTAGTTTTCTGGTTTCCTATGATGAGAACCCTAATCACTGGCTTGAAATGTTCCTCTTTTCTAATATCAGCTTTTTATCATGCTACGAGAACCCCCTTTGGCACAGCTATTGCTGTGCCCCGAGTTTTGTGCAGTTTTTACTTCTTTTAAAATTCCTTCCTCAACCCTATGAATGATTCAGCGGTGCGCTCCATGATGTCCAAGTGTTTGCAAGTTTCCTTGTTATTTCTGCCTGCTGAATTTTACAACCACCTTGGGTATCGTATGCTGATGAGAACAGCCTGTGGTCCGTGTATTCAACTGTGACGTCACAATGCAGAGCTCAACATGTGTGTTCAATAAACAAAAATGAATGAATGGTTAGCATGTTCACTTCAGACTAAATGAAGAGGGAACTGCAGGCTAAAGGGGATGAGGAAGATGGCAGGAAGTTGTAGTCATTGTCCCTAGGAGGGAAGAGACACCTCCCTCTTGCTTTCTTCTTTATAGTGTCCAAATCCTCTGCTGTAAGCAGACACTGAGCTCACAACCTGGTCTCTGAATGCTTTTACTCTCTCCTGGCAGATTGTATCAGAATCTGAATTATTGAAAGAGCCAACAGGGAGGCCACAAAATGACCCTCAAGGAGATCCTAGAGCTAAACTACCCCATCCTCTTGCTCAGGTAAGGACCCTGGTAACCCCTAATCTACTCTTCTAACTGCTGGCCTGGCCACCTCCCCAACAGTGTAACCATTCTAGGTTTCTCCCAGTCACATGATCATGGTCCCCCTTCATGAAGGCTTTTCTTTCTCTTCCCATTCTTTCTCCTTTTCCTCCTGGTCTCTTCTCATTCCTCTCTCTTCACAACCAGGTCACTCAAAACCCACCTACCTCTAATCCACCCAGCAAATAGCAGTAGCCAATTTTATTTAACCAATAGTTTTAAATCAAGGGACAAGGTTTGCACAACAAAAGCTTGTAAGTGTGAGAATTCACTTGTAGGCCTAGCCCTTCTGGTATAGAATTTAGCATTACAATACATGGCAGCAGACCAAACCTCAACACAGGTGCCCATCTCACCTCACCCTTCAGCTCTCACTATGCAAGATCCTGAGAGTTAGAACATCAACAGGATATAAACACAGGATATCTTTTAGGCTTTGCAATACAATACCCACCATGCCACATGTGGCCATTGTGGAGATGCTGGGAGGCAATCAATCCTTCAGAGGGCCTGGACCATTCTCACGGTCAGGGGCAGGTTGACTGTACAGAGGGGGATGGTTAACTAGTTAGTTCTAAAGGTACATTCCATTCCCTTGTTTTCCCCTTCTTTTTGCCATATACTCTCCTCTGTTCCCCCATCTTGTCCCTCCACCTCTCCAGAAGGCAGACTAATGCCAGAGCTCCATTTCTGGATGCCTGACCTCTGGAACTAAGCAAAATCAAAACCTTTCCATCACTATCAGTCTCGGGTAATTCACTATAGCAACAGAAAATGGACCAAGACAGCTGGGTAGTGTGAACAAAAGAAAGCATTCATCATGAGAATGGATTATTCTTCCTCTGTCTTGTTCTTCAGTGCCGTTCTCAGACTAACTGCACCCACCTGCCCACTGAAAATCAAAGCTTCTCCCAAGGCCATCTCTCCTCATATCAGTCTCATTCCAGATTCAGGTCATTTCTCTTCCTTGTCCCTCAGGCCCAGGGCTTGGTCAAAAAAAATCCACAATGAGTTACCAGCTCTGCACACCCACCAACACCTTATGAGTCCTGGTGCCCTGTCTGCGCCTGCGTAAACGGTCTTTATATAGTACAGCCCATAGGGTTCTCATCTGAGGGCCCGGGACTGATGGAACTCTTGGCGAATCCTGGGGATACAAACCAGTCAGGCTATTGGGCCATCATCAAGCTGAGATGCTCCCCTGATGCCCCCTTCTCTGGCATCGTTGACACCAGGATTACAACTGCTGTGTTCAACTTGAACTTGGGGACAGATGCCTAATTTCCACTGCTCAGGGACAATCTATCCTGGTCTTAGAATTTCCACTCAGAGCTCAGAGATGCTCAAAAAAGGAGTTAGCGCCCTTCACCACCTGGTGATCCTCTCTTGGAATCCTGTGGACTATTCTCTGCAGTTCCCCCCCACTGATTGGCTGGTTTTTCCAAGGGAAAAGTAAAGATGCCTTTGACAGAACTGGGCTTGGGAGATTTCCAGGCCAGTCCTCACTTCCCTACCCTGAGCCCTTAGCTCCTTAGCTCCACCTATTCTGGGAAGGTGCTGTAGGAGGACCCTGGAGGCCCAGAAGCAGCTGGAGGTGCAGACAATGGGTTGTATCCTGTGTCTGGGTCCCAAGGAGGTTGGGTTTGGGCATGTCAAGAAACAGAGCTAGCGGAAGCTTAGGTAGTAATTTGGAAGATTTAGGGGTTCTTAGCCTGTCATCAGATTTTACTGTCACTGGTGACATGCCTAAGTTCTCTCCAGAGTAGGAAAGAGAGGAAGAAGGAAGGCCAGGTGTGCCCATGTGCCAGCCTACACAACTGGAGGAGGGAGCAGTTTGACTTAGGAAGGCTGAGGATGCATGCTGGGGCCTGGGCTAGCACTCACAAGGCAGAAGCAGAGGGCTGATAAACTCCCTGCCGTAGAACTTGCCTTAACAACTCTCGTGAAAACAAAAAACATGCTCTTTCGTAAAACAATAAATGAACTTTGTTTCTACTGATTCCCCACATAGCAGAGGGGTGTCTCATCATCACTGTAAGAAAAGCCAGGTTGGTGATGAGGGGCAGAGAAGGACTAAAGAAGAACTTAAGAAGGCAAGAAGAAGAGACAGAACTGAGCTCCCTTTGAGCCTTGCCCCATTGGTCAGCTACTAAGGTACATGTTTTGCGACTCCTAAGAGCTGGACTTTGCCTCAGGGATGACCTAGCCTGAGCATCCTGCTGTGCTTGATGACATACACGCCTACCCCAGGTCTTGTGGAACAGTAAGTGATGATTTCCTAAGCCTGACTGAGACTCCAAATTTTGTAGAGTCTGCCCCTGGTCGAGGTCAATGTTGCAGAACCTTGGGACACTTAGAGAAGAAGCTAGGCATCAGAGGATGCCAGCTCTGTTTGGTGACACTTTTGTACGCCTCCAAATTAACACAAAACCACAGCAGGTATGTTCTGATCCAGCAGCTTGGTGGCAGTGACCCATGCTTTGGCCTTGTAGAGCACCATCCCCATCTCCTACCTCAGCCCCTCCTCCCCTCCCCTCTACCCCACAAGAATAAGCAGGATTCTTGTTCCTCTCTAATGAAGGCAGGGCCACCCACTAGTACAAGTACAGAGGATGGCTCACCTTCCCAAGCTACCATGGTCCTGGACCTGTAGGGCCAGGAATGAATGTCATTCATTAATTTACCTAATCATTCAGTCAGTCCTCACGCAGGGAAGAGTGTGATCAACAAGAACACAGTGTCTGTGAAGAGTTGTTGCTCCACCCACTCAAGAAGTACATCCCATTCTCAGGAGCATTGATAAAAAGCAGTGCAGGTGTTGCTGATAGTGGTAGAAGCTTGGCCCTCCAAGCCTACCATGTAAGCCACTGTGTTAAGCACCTTCAGGGATAACTTCCTTAGTTCTCACAACAGTCGGAGTGGAAAGCGACAAAACCCACTGCAGAGATGAAGCAAATAAAACACGGAGGGCAAGCAACAATTCCAGGGACACCAGGGAGCAAGGGGAGGAGCTAGGCTGGATGAGCAGCAGGCTGTCTTAGTGCATGCTCTGCTCACTTCCTTTCCCTGTAGAAGAGCTCCTCGGACTCTTGAGGCAAGCGCTGAGTGAGTTTGGGATGAAGGCAGTATCTTCGTTAATCTTTAGCTGTGTGACAGAGCATCGGATAACATTTGGCTCACAGGGTGAAGATGCAGTCTATCATGGACAGCAGCAGCTTGAGGCGGCTGGCCGTGTTATACCCATTGTCAGGAAGCAGAGATGGGTGAGTGCTGGTGTCCAGCTCTCTCCCTTTTATTAAATTCAGGATCCCAGAGCTTGAGATGGAGCTGCCCACATTCAAGGTGGGCCTTCCCTGCTGCGTTAAACATGTATGGAAACACTCTCTTAGGCACACGCGGAAGTGTGTGTCCATGCTAATTCTAAGCTCTGTCAAGTTGACAGTAGAAGTTAACTGTAACAGAAGGTTCATTGGATGAAGAGGGTGATGATAACCACAGAAGCATCCCCCATCCTACATAAGATGACCTGACTAGACAGCCCTGAAGCACAGGCTGGTCTAATCTCTCCCTGTGGGTAATTACGGTCAAGGGCAGAGGAAGGCTAAGCTTGACTGAGCTTTAGAAAAGGTAGAATCTCCCATTTCTTGGTACTCCCCGTCTTCTCTCCCCCCACCTCTCTCTCTCTCTCTCTCTCTCTCTCTCTCTCTCTCACACACACACACACACACACACACACATTTCTGACCACCTCGGTCTTTGGGCAAGTCGTTGACCTTGTGAATCAAGTGAGCCTGTCTGACATTCTCTCCTTTGGACCTACTAAGTTCATTCATCTTATATAACTCTAAAACCAACTTTATTTCCCTAAACCTGGACTCCAAAGGAGCAAACTTATTCAGAAGCAAAGTCACAACAGACATGCTCAGGTGAGACAAAGTTGTCTGGAAGCAGTAGGGACCCAAACTCAATAGGATTGGGCCTCTAAAGTGTGACAGGCACTCACACAGGGAAAACGCATCAGGAGGCAGAGATAGGCAATGCCAATAAATGCCAGATGCTGCCAGAGGTTGGAAGTGGGCAAGAGACCCACTCTCCTTCACCAGCAAATTCTGTGAAAGGAAGGAGTCTTACTGACCTTGACCTCATACTTCAAAAAACAAACAAACAAACAAGCAAGCAAACAAACAAAAGCAGAAGCCTGCTGTTTAGATACCTAATCTGTAACACTGTTCCAGAAGTCCTAGCAAATGACACAGCCCTGAGACACAACAAGGGACTGATGCAGCATCCAGGAGGAAAGTTTGGTGCTGGCTTTGCTGGCTGGTGAAATTGGTAGACACCGAGTCCCTGCTACCACCATAGTCAGCAAACATGAGGTCCTGAGTTCAGTCCCCAGAAACTGTACAACAATCCAGGCTTAGTGATCTGCATTTGTAATTCCAGAGTGGGGAGGCAGAGTCAGGCAGATCAGTAGCCAGCCAGCCTAGCTTAGTTGGTAAGCCCCAAGTCCCAGTAAGAGACACTGTCTCCAAAGCAAACAAACTACAGCAAGGTTAATAGCTCCTGGGCTTCTTAGGAATAGCGCCCAAGGTTGACCTCTGGCTTCCAAATGCTCCCACATATGTGTACTTGCACACACACACATGTGCATGCATGAATATGCACATAAGAGTGCACACACACACACACACACACACACACACACACACACACACGAGTGTTGAAAAGGATACAGAAACCAGATACAGAGCCAGGGGCAGAGAGGTAGATAGTCATGGGCTTCTGAGCTGCAGAACTAGGCCATCATCCATCTCTTTGCCAACAAACCCCATGACCAGGCAAAGAAGAAATCGAAGGGGAAACCTTGGCTGCATCCCCACCAGCCTCCCTGGCCCAGGTGAGCTCATTGCCAGCTGGCCAGGCTTCCCACCACATACCTGGCTGGGAGTCAGTAGGAAAACAGTGTATGTTTGTCAGGCCCTGCACTGAAGGGCAGTAGATCAATGCAAAGCTAATAAATTAGGGAGAAATGGGATTCTTTGGTTCACAGTGGTTAGAGCTATGGAATCTAGTATAAGCTTAGGGTCTTGTGGTCCAGGGCAGCTCCAGAATAAACCTATGAGGAGAAAGTGCAATTCTAATCCCCTGAGTTGAAGCTTTCAATTACAACTTGGTCTCATTGCTAAGAGGGTTTGGGCAGGCACAATCAAGCAGACCAGGCACTCCAGACTCAGGGGCCTGTAACCCAATGACCAAGGTCCTCATAACACAAGGGTGGCTTATGAAGGAACACACCAAGTGGAGAAGAGGCAGGCAGAGAGTCTGGGAGTGGAGTGTCCTGTTTTGACCCCTAAAAAGCAACATGCATCCACAGAGCCCCAGAACATACTCCCCATTGCTTAGAACAGCAGCTCCCCACCCCCTCAACAAGTTAGGGTTCTCTCTCCCACTTTATTGCATAGATATTTAAAAAAACATAGCGCTTGAAGTGTTATATTGGTAAGTATACATATATATAATGAGTCTATGGTTTTCCCCTCTTCTGGTCCTACCCTTCTGAGGATTATTGGGTCATTATGTATCATTGGTGTGAGTTTTTTTTTCTGTTTCTTGTTTTGTCTGGGGCGCTTATAAATAGGCATTCACCTATCAGCTTCCCATCCCTCCAGACAAAACTATAGTACATATTATCTTGAAATTTGCTTTTCAAAAATCTAATGATACATCCCAGCTATTGTCCTACTCGACAACACAACAATACATAACACGAGCTTGTATATGGGACACAAGCTGGACTCAGCGGGGAAAGGAGAAGAAAAAAATAATCTTAAAGTCAGGTAGGAAGCAACAGAAGAGCTGAAAGGGTGGTAAAGGGGGAACTGAGGGAGAAAATGTGTTCAAAATACATTGTACGGAATTCTCAAAGAATTAAAAGGACGCCCCCAAGTGTTTGCCGCCAGCCCAGAGGGCAGACACCCTTATCCACATCATCCGCACCTCCGAAAGATTGATGGGGAAGAAGTAGACCTGTAAGATCCCTCAGACACCAACCTAGTACCCGGTGGTTACTGCTGCTCTGTTCTAAAATGAAGGTGGGGCCTCTGTGAAGAAGATGCAGATGAAGGGATGAGATCATTTAACTGGGAAGTTGTGCCTGACGGGAAAGGTCATGGCCGAAAGAAATCACAGACAGGCTGACGTAGGCAGAAAGAAGGAAGGGCCGTCAATGTCCCACAAAACTTGACAATTGGGCCCACAGCTACACACACTCAGCCACCAATGAAAACACAGCTTCTGGCCCTGGGTGGTGAAACTTTCTGAAAGATTCCTGAGCTAGAAGGAGCAGCGATTTGAAAGCAGCTCAGCTGGCTGCCAAGTCCGGGAAAGTCGTAGCCCGCCCGCCCGGTGACGCTCTCCACAGATCCTCCATGAGCGGTGGCCAGTTTTTAATAAGGCTTATTTAAAAACAAAACAAAACAAAACACCAAATCAGCTTATTTTTCAGTGTGAAATGGGTTGCATGCGTTTGGCCCTAATCCCTGGGGTCAGCCAACATTCTGCCACTACACCAGCTGTCCAGGTCCCCACAGAACGCCTCACTGAGGGTTATGTCCTCTGTCTGAAGACAAAAAGCAGAAACCCACTAACGCATTCAGTGCGGTGAAAACTTAATCCCAGAAATAATTCCCACTTGTATGAGGAACGTGAACTGGCTGAAGACTGAACTCAACAAACACTGCTTCCGAATTGAGGTCATCTTTCCCTTAATGCCCGTTGCTGCTTCCCCAAGGGATTTGCACCACATAGCAGGTCAAAATACGGGAATGGGTTTTCCTTACTGGGTTTGTGGGTCCCTCTTGGTAAGTAAAGCCATTGGAGAGGGGTGTGCAGTGTGCACCATACATGCCAACAGATCTCTCAGGACACTCGGGTATCAAGACCACTGGCACTGAGGTGTTAAAGATGGGCCCTCTGAAGCCCTGGCACCTCGGAGAAGCTGCTTCAGTTAGGGGGCTCCTTTTACAATGGGTTGAATGACTGGGAGGCCATGGACCTATGAGGAGGATCCCTGACTCCCTCAGCAAGGAACTGGATCCAGAGACTTTTCCAGAAAAAGAGCCAAGAGGCAGTCTGTGTAGAAAAAGACTTAGTTTACATGTTATGTAGATGAAGTCCCACAGTCTTCAGATTGAGGAAGCTCAAAGGCCACAGAGGAGTGTGGTAGTTTGAATAAGAAATACCTGCAAAGCTTCAGACATTGGAACATTTGGCCCTCAGTTGGCTGGCAACAGTGTTTGGGGACATTTAGGCAGTACAGCCTTGCTGGAGGAAGTGCATCGCTGTGGGCAGGCTTTGAGGTGACCAACCAACCACTGCTTCCATTCCCTTCTTCTGCTTCATGATTGCATTTGAAGACATGTACTCTCTGCATCCTGCCACTTCCTGCCTCTTGCTGCTGCCATGCTTCCTGCCGCGACTGACTCTTGCCTCTCTGGAACCTTGAGTCCAAATAAAGTCTTCCTTCTATAAATGTTTTCGATCATGGCATTTTACCACGGCAATGGAAAAGAAACGAATGCAGAAGGCACCTCTCATACTCCAAAAAATGCTATGCAATCGATGGGTCCATCCACAGCAGGGAAGACCATCTGCTCTTCTCCACCTACCAATTTAAATACTTATCTGTCAAGAAACACTGGCAGAGACACACCCAGGATAGTGGCCGGCCATGTGTCAGGTACCCCAGGCATCCAAAAGGAAGGGAAGTAAAGATGACCTACAGGTCAGGAGGGAGAATGGGCTCACTCTGATGCTAGAGAAAATGAAAGCAGGAGTTTACCTTGGGCTTCTTTTGTGTCCAGGGCCAGGCAATGGGCCTCTACTGTGTGAGGTTTCCCTAGAAACCATGATGTGAAGGGCAGCCAGCTCTGTGAGGACAGCAGAGTCCAGAACCATGAGCAGAGTAGGCGTGACACTGGACAAGGGTCTCACTTCCAACACTACCTCCAGCTATGAGGCCCCGTGAGACAAGGCCATGTTTTCTCTGACCATCCCCACAGCTGAATTCACTCTCACAGCTTTCTTAATTAAGGCTGAGTCTGGCAGCAATCAGGGAAGAAGAAAGAATGAGAATTTGTAGAAATTCTCTGTTTTCCATTCCAGATAACCACACACATATTATCTCATTTAACAGAGGTGGCAGGGCCTGCCTTTCATTAACCACAATTACTCATGGTAGGCACTATAACCTAAATAACTGTTTTTATGCCTTGTGATTTAATCACTCTAACTGTTAACAGTTTACTTGGAACCTCCTCCAAAGACAGGAACCATTAGCCCTCTCATCTTAAAGACAATCAGATAAGACAATCAGAAGTAGAGTGTCTTCCTTAGTCCCATAGTCACATAGTCAGAGCCGTTTTGGAATTAACAACTCTATACCACTTGCTTCTCCCATGACAAAATCCTTTCTGCGGGGTCCCCTAGATTTGGGGTTTTATACTAAGCACACAGGAGCTCCCCTGAGCCAAGTAAAATAGATCTGCTTTGGGCTGAGAAATTGCACAACGACCTTCCCTCCTTGGTCACTTTGGAATCCCATGTTCTATCTGTTGGGAACATAGACTTTCCTGGGATAAAAGGACAGAAAATGGGAAGCCACCCAAGGTGAGGCTTAGGGGATGTAAAAGCTGTGTTTGTGAAGTCAGGAATCAGGCCTGACTTCAAAGAAGGCTTCCTATGGGAATGGAGGGGAGAGGAGTCCCTCCCTGTCTGAGAAGTCTTCATCCTTCTACACCCTACATCCTTCTACAGGCTCACCTCCACCATGGTGTGAGAAGCTGCAGCCATGTGCTCAAGATGAACTACACTGTACTTCCCACCCCCTGTGATGGGCTAAAACCCTGTCCCAGATAAAGCGTTCCTCCCTTAAGTTGCTTTATCGGGGGCTTTGTCAGAGCAATTTTTAAAGCCAATGAGTATATTACTCATGCTGATGCTTCCTTAAGACAGACTTAGAGATGCCCCTTAGCAACTCTCCTACATGGAGTATCTTTTTTCTTGCTGCCACTAGTTGGGAACCCCCTGTGTAAGGATGGCCACAAATGCTCCCCCGACCATTCTCATCAGAGTAATGCTCTACTTCTTTGGAATTTGGTTTTCTGTTACAGCCATAGCTGCCTGGCACTCTGGACCCACACCATTCCTGGGAATGTGGTCTTCATATAAGAAACCCCTGTCAACGTGGCTGCTGCCCTGCCATGTTCAGTCACCCACGCCGTTGGCATGGTTGGCAGTGGTGCCATTGCATTCACTGTGTATCTAACCCTAACCCTCATCCTCTGTGGCCTTCTCTGCCCTGACTACCTCTTCCAAGCTGCTAGGGACACGGAGACGATGCTCTTGGCTGGGGACAGGGGGATGGTGTTCTTGGCTGTTTGCAGTCTTGTTAACTCACACTTTCTGCCATCTGGTGTGGGAGATTTCAATGTTTTAATGAGACATTGGCAATATTTTTCTAGTGGCCGATAAGCCTGCCTGAGTCACAGAGACCAAGGGGCACAGAAAGGGTCTGGAAAGAGAAATTTAGAGTAAATGGCTTTCTCTATACAACCTTGGGTGCCCAGTGAGGAGCTCTAGAAAGATCTGAAACGAGAAGCGAAACTGGGAGAGGAGTTATGCTTTAAACATCTAGGTTCTATATTCTTAAGTACCTGGTGCCAGGAATTAAGGGCAGATCACTGGAGAGAGAGAGAGAGAGAGAGAGAGAGAGAGAGAGAGAGAGAGAGAGAGAGAGAGAGAGAGAGAGAGAGAGAGAGAAAAGAAAGAAAGGAGGGGAGGAAAGAAGGAGAGGGAGGGAGGAGGAACAGAAGGAATGAAAAAGGGAAGGAGAGAAAGGGAAGGAGGGAGGGAGGGAAGGAGGGAAGGACAGGAGGAAGGAAGAAAGGAAGGAAGGAAGGAAGGAAGGAAGGAAGGAAGGAAGGAAGGAAGGAAAGGAAAGAGAAGGAGGGAGGGAGGGAGGGAGGGAGGGAGGGAGGGAGGAAGGGAGAGAAGGGAGGAAAGAGATAGGCAGACATGTTGCATGCACTCCAGCCATGTGGAAGGCATTCCATACTTCTACATTTTTCATATTTTTCAAAAATGTCTTTAAGGAATGTTGTACCTTGAATTTCACCAAGACCAGGGTCATTGAACAGGTATGTGTTTGTCTCTTCATTCACCCAACAGGTGAAGGTGTAGAGACTGCACCAAGCACTGGTATTGGCTGACTCTTAAAGACAAAAGATCTTGTCATTATTGAACCCAGCAAGGCTGCCTTGAAAGAAATGCTCACCCTAAAACTCAAGGGAAGGACAGAAGAGCCTATGACATGAGATCAGCATCTCCTCACTCAGTAAGCTGTGGTATAGGACTCCCCAATGTCCCCTTCATGATCCAGTACTACACAGCATTAGTCAGATCTCAGGCAACGAACACCTAAGGTCCTGCTGCTGCTGCTGAAGATCCCTCCTTGATCTGTTACATAGAGCGGTAGTGTCACCGCAAAGAAGCTGATGATGGCCATTCATAAGCCCAGAAGATATCACACTGTCTCTCACAGGCAGAGTCTAAATTTAAATTTATTTATGCGTAGGCACATGCATGTATGTATGCATATATTAACACAGGACTTGGACATAGAAAGACTTCTGTGAGAGAGAAGGGCACTGTGGGAGAGAAAGGAGAGTCCCTAGATCAGAGCCAAGTTGGTGACATTTCATCAGTGCGGAGCGAAACCTGGAGTCTACATTTGTCTAGAATGAGTCTGAAGCAGGTATTCTTCAAGGGCTGAGCAACAGTCACGGACCTCTTTCCTAAGTACCAGCCATGAGTCAGAAACCGAATGGTGGTTTTGAGTGAGCCACACCTTCTGTGGTAGATGGTATCTTTACCCTTATCATGTCCTGCTTGTGGACTGAATACATTTTTCTGTCTCTACCACTGGGCTCAGCCTTCAGGCTTGTTCTAACCAATGGTAATAATAAGTAATAATGTAATAAAAATTAGTGGTAGTAATAAGTAGTAAGGTAACCTAAGGGCTTGAAACTTGCTTCAGCAGTCGCTGGCCTTGGGCTCTTCTGTGTCTTGTCATTACTGTGAGAAGTGTCCTGGAGGCAGTTGCTGCCACATTGTCCAGAACCTGGGTTAAACTCAACAAGTGCACTTGAGCCCACCAGACCTTCAGCTTGAAGCGACACACAGCCTGGCCAAGATTCAGAAACACTCAAAATGCCATTCATTACTGTTCACCACTGAGACAGGACAATCAGTTGTTACACAGCCATTTCCTCACCAACATAGTTAAAGCATCACCACTCGGACAGTCAGGCTCTCAATCTCCCACCTGACAGCTGTAGGTTCTGAGGTTTACACACTGACCTGCATAGTGAAATTAGTAAGTAGCATAGTTGGGATCTAAGTCTTGCACACTCTGGAACTAGTATCCTAAGTATGGGCTTTACTGCTGCTCCAGGAAACCCCCACAGTGATGCACACACATGTGTCATGTAGATTTGGATGTGACATCACAACTGACCCCTTCTCGGATGTACAGACTCAACCTGCCCTGTCATGTCCTTGCCTTTGGGGCTGGGAACTTTCAGTCCGTATTTAACAATATTGTAGCAGCTTTTACTGTGTTACAATTAGCAGCAGCTTTTACTATGTTACAATTAGATAAAAATCAAGAGTGAACTTCAATCGTAAAAACACTGGTGCATGCTGGGAAAGGGGGAAAGGAAGTGAAAGAAGCAGACTGTGTTTCAGAAGCAAAAATCCCAAAGAGAAAAGGATGTGCTTGGGTTTTTTTTGTTGTTGTTGTTGTTGTTTTTTGTTTGTTTGTTTTTGTTTTTTGCTGCAAGGGGCTGACACGGTGTCCTGACTCCAGCAAGAGGTTGAGGGTGGGCACTTAGATTCCCTGGGCAGTGAGCAGTGATGTGCACATCTGTGCACACATGTGCACCCCTCTGCACTAATCCAAGGGAATCAGGCAAGTCCAAGGCTCCCTGAGGTTTTTCTCCCCAGCTTCCCACTCACTGGACTTCTTATCCTTTCTCCAGCCTGGGACAGGAACATGAGGTGAGCTGGCAGCGGGGGACAGCCAGCAGGAAGGGATGTTCCATGTCCTTGATGCCCCAGACAGCAGGAGGGACTGCCCCCAAGTGGAATTACTTATCCCGACTATGCTCAGTTGGGCAGGAGAGCCACTAACTTAGATAGATAAAGGGCTGAAGTACTGAGTGGCACTTAGTGATGGGTCACAGCTAGGGAAACTGGGGGAGGTTGAGGTTCTGTGGAGGCCATGTATGGGGGAAAGAGCAGCCAGGGAAAAGGAATTTGGGTTGAACTATTTTGGATCCGGGCCTGGACTCTTCTCTGTTCATGAACTAAAGCTAGGAGGGCCTTGAATTCTTTTTGTTTCTTTCCTTTTTTAAAAAAAAAACTTTTTCTTCTCCAAGCTTCAGGCTGAGCTCCCTGGGGAGTCCCGGGGGAACAGGACATCCCACACCCTTAGGGCATTAGGCTTTCTCAGGTGTCTGCAGGAATCTGCTTCTCACACCATAAGTGCTTCAAAGGAAAGACAAGGAAGATTAAGGACAAGCGTGGCTCGCCCGACCTCAGCCTGCTGCCTCTTCTGTGCCAGTTTTGCCCAGGGTGGGTCGCCTCTCCCAGATCAGGCAGCTGGGTCACAGCTTTGCTATGTGTTTGTTTCTGAGCAGCCTGACTTCAGCGGGTGACTAAGCTTGGAAGCTGTAAAGCTTGGTAATAAACCTGTCAGTGGGGCTGTGGGCTACGCCAGGATGCTGACCCTAGGTGTCTTCTTCAGGGGGCTGAATCCCTGGGTCCCACTCTTCCCAAGCAGCTCTGTCTGGAGTGCGCTGCCAGTCAGGTGCCTCACAGGGTCTTCCTGTGGAGCTGCAGCTCTTCTAGGTCAGAGAAGAGCCAGTCTGTTCTTTGACTCTGTCCTTTTGTCACAGAGAGCTGACAGAGCCGGTCTCCACTGTTACTAATCAACATGGCCTTGGGCACCTGAACTACACCTGAGCTTAGAGCCTGAAAGGTGAGGACAATGATTCTAAGGGACAAAAGGACACAGTGAGCATTTCCTGGTGGAGAGGGTGGACCCAGACCAAGCCCGACAAATGAATGGAGCACAAGCAAATACCGGGAATGGGAGAGATTTTTCTCAGTTCACTGCCCTTCTCCCTCCCCTTCTTCTCTCCTCCCCTTTCTCCTCACCAGCAGCTCTCCCTTTTTCTTCTCTCTCCCCCTCTTCCTCCGTCTTCCTCCCCTTCCTTCCCTCTTTTACACATCCCCTCCCTCCCTCAATCCACCCCCTCCGTCTCAAGTCTCCCCCTTCTTCCTCTACCCTCTCTCACTCCTCCTTCTGTGCTCTTCAAACACCTGGATCCAGAGATAACTCCAGGTCTGCCTCTGCTGTATCAAGCCAGGCTTCCCTGTCCTCAGGGGGAAAGAGTAGTGACCCAGGGTGACTGAGAGGGGAAAGGTCCAGCTACTGACACAGTGCTGTTTACAAGTGCTGTTTTTGTTCTGATGAGCCTTCCCTCTGAGGTTAAAGCTGCCTTGATTTCCAGGCAGGCTCCAGGATCCAGACATAAGACGTTCTGGTAGTCTCAGAGTGAGGAAAGGGGAGTCTTAGTCCAGCTGAGGAGGGAGGGCAGGAAGATGGATCTGGCCTGGAGTCCTCAGCCTGCTGAGCAATGCTCTGTCCAGGAGTACTCAAAGTGTTTGCTAAAAACTCAAATTCCAGGCCAGGCAAGGGAACCGTCATGGACACCCAAGACAGGATCTGGGGGTGGGGGTGGGGGTGGGTGGTACATTTGGCCATCCCTGTGTGTCCTGCTTGCCCCTTACCACCTAGCTCCAAGAAGAAAGCCGAAGCAGAGACCACTTCACAAAAACAAGCCAATCCCAGACTGGAAGAAGTGACTGTATTTCATGGTTCTTCACCCATAACCCTCCTACTCCTTCCTTCTGTTGGGTGGGCCTGAAGCAAAGTGTTCAAAGCCTGAGGTGGGTGAAGGGTAGAGATGTTTGCAGCTCAGTGTCAGAACTCAGGGTCAAGGAGAGGCCCGTGGCTCTTACCAGATCATCTGCATACAATAAGCACATAAATCAGTCTCCACCAATCCTGCCCTGGTCCACCCATTGCTGGAGGCCAATCTGAGCTTCAAGCAAGGCTAGGGTGGGACAGAAAAATTGGGCACCTGGGTGACTGTGGTCCTGAAATTGCCTCCTATTCTGCTCAGGGAGACCTGTGTCCACAGATACAGCAAGACAGCCTCAGCTTCCATCTGACACCCAGAAGTGGAGGCCAATATTCCCAGCATAGTCTTCCACTGGTTCATAAAATAAGACTGCATGTGCCGGAGAGGTGGCTCAATGGTTAAGAGCACTGGCTGCTCTTGCAGTAGAACAGGGTTCAATTCCCGGCACCCACATGACAGCTCACAACTGTCTGTAACTCCAGTTCCAGGGAATCTGACACCCTCACTAGACATGCATGCAGGTAAAAACCTACACTGGGAACCAAGAGCTTTCTCTGAAACTGTCTTTTAGCTTCACGAGGAAGCCCCGGCCAGCTGCTCTGCCCCTATCCCTCCCATTCAATTTCCTGACTTCCTTTTTCCTCTTCCTTCATGATTCCAAACTTTTCCTCAAGGAATATGGAACTTTCGGCCTTACCCACAGACCCTGCTTTTGCTTTGGAAGTGGCTCCTGATTCTTGGGCTCCACAGAGGATGACATGTTTGTACCTGTTAGAATTAGAAGCTTATGGGAGGAAGTGGGTATGCAGATATTCTAGGTAGCAGACAGCTCAACCTTGTGGCTTGTAAAACCTGGGAAATTGCTCTTAGAGATGGCTCCTCAGGTGTAGCTAGGATCTTCACTTACGCACAGAAAAGAATTCCAGGAGCAGCCGACGTGAAGCCGAGTGGGAGTTTATTAGGTAAAAGAGAGTACACACTGGACAGATTCCAGTGTGGTCATTAGCAGATGCACTTAAATGTCTCAGTACACTAAAATGTTTGTGTAATACACTGTATTTAGTGACACTGTTCAAAGGATGCAATTTATAAGCAGGTTTAAAGTTTAAGCAAATAAAGTCTTAAATTTAAGTTTAAAAAGGAACTGGTTTGCTTTCTTTCCTTATCTTAAAGAATTTCCTTTACTGAAATTGAAATAAAACTGTAAGGTACCTTTTGGGGTGCCTTGTTCAGGGTTATGATTGAGAAAAGAATGCTGGTAAGATTAAAACTGAGGATCACTTGGTTTAAGATATGTGTATTGGCCTTAAGTGTGGTTCAGTAGCTGTTTTAATATTCTTGTTTGAAATGTTACTCCCAGAATGGCTAGAGGCAGAGCCTGGGCAACCCAAACAGGGCTCAGCCATGTATCTACCATGAACCAACTAAGTAAACAAGGAATCGTGAAAATCGAGTGTAAAGAGAGTTATTCAACAGGGCCATATGGGAAAGGAGGACAAAGAAGCCCTAGACACTTATACACGGGGGGGGGGGGGGGGTGAGGGAGGGGGAGGGAGAGAGAAGCATTTTAATTGCAAGATCTAAACAGAACCTCAAAAAAAAAATCAGAAGTTACCACCTAAGGAAAGGGAGAGGATGTCACTGGGAAACACCTGGAGCCTACCACTGTGACATCTCAGTCAAGACTGAAGACTTTAAATCTTCTGGATGCTTCTTTTAAAAGCACTTTTCCATACATTACTCAGACTTCAATATGGACTCTGCAAGAAACAACGAACTCTCACAAGCAAGCAAGGTGTTAGTATGCCACCAAAACCCTGAAAGCCTCCCTCGGGCCCAGACAAAACGCTTAGTCACAAAAACGAAGCTCCACGCCTCTAACCTTTGGATCTCCAGTTGATCCATGACAACTGAGCAACATCAGTCTCTGGCCCTAGAGAACTTGGTGCGGCAGCAGCTTTTCTCCCTGTGAATAAACTGACCATAGCATCAGACACCCTTGGAGAACCCCTGACCCATGAGGTCACGCCCGTGCATTTGGTTGTGACTATATGACATTGCTGTCACTTCCTGGTTACCTGTGAAGTTTCAGTCGCAAGAGAAGAGTGTTGCTTTTTGAATCAGGAGCCATGTTTTCTCTGTTGTCCTCGGTGTCCCTGTGTGCCATTTCTGGATCTGATTCTGGCTAAGACTGTGTGACATCTCTTGAGTCTGAGGAGGAGGAAGAAGCAGAAACACAGAAAGAGAAATACTTTGTTCATTTCAAGAAAGAAATCATGAAGAGGCAAGAAGTGCCATTGTGCTGAAGTGAAGAGGACAGAGTCTGCTGGATGTACCCTCTCAGGAAATGAAGAGGAGAGATTAGAACAGAGAGTCTGAAGTGTTCACTGCCACCAACCCCACTGGGAGCCTGGCATTCTGCCCTTGGCCCGTTTCTCTTCTTTGATGGAAGCTGCTGGTGGGAACAAGGTATAGAGGATGCTCCTTCCAGGAGAGCCTGCTTCCTGTTAACAATGGAAATACAGGTGGAAATTGGGCTTTTCTTATTGGACCTCGATTTCAGCTGTCCGCCTCAGGGTTCTCCTTTGAAAGCTGGAATAATGAAGAAATGACCCCAAGGAAAGTTGCAGCTGGCATCTGTAAAACTCCATTTAAAGAAGCCCCTTTCTCTCCATCTACACTGTTAGGCACTAGCCATCCCCATGTACAGCCCAGGCTAGCCTCCAATTTGCCATCCTCCTGCCTCTGCTTTTCTCAGAGACCTGGAGTCACAGGTATATACCCCTGAGCTTTCAATGAGGTCTTCCTATTCCACCTAGGCTGGCCTTGAACTTGTAATGCTCTGGCCTCTACCTCCAGAGTACAGGGATCCCAGGAGTGTGCCACTCTGGCAGGTCTGCCTGACAAACCCTCTTCTACCCCTTGAGGCTGGAGCAGCCCCTACTGAGTCAGAACTGGTGGCCCACCAAGCTCTAAACACTGGACCCACAGAGCGCAGCACTGGCTCTGACTTCTTTTTCCTTTGGAGCCTGGGTGGCAGCCCTCCAGCACAATCCTCTCTGAGATCTGAGGAACACTCGGTGCTCTCTAACTTTCAGGCAGCCTCCCTCCCTCCCCTCACTACCTTCTTCTTACTGCGCCAGCCCATATATATTTAGCTCTTTTAATCTCGTCTCATAAATCATTGCTGAGTGTCAAGCCCCTGCAATACCGCCAAAGAATATCTAAAACACTTCCCTTCTGGCCGGTGCATCAAGGTCCAGCCTGTCAGAGCTGCCTCTCGCCAGGACAGCTGACAAGGAGACTGCCAGAATGAGTGTTGGCATAGGCAGCTGCACCCCAGCCCCCTCCTTTGAGAACCCTTGAAACAGCACACGAAGACCCCGAAGACCCGGAGGTTACTGAGCTCACAGATCTCCAGGCAAGTTGGGGGCTAGCCTGGGCTATACATGGGCATGGCTGGTGTCTAACTGTAGATAGTGAGAAAGTGGCTTTTTTAAAGTGTCACCTGGTGCCTCCAGTGTAGGCATCTAAGCTAAAATCTGCTTCTTTATTTGCTGAAGATTTTGGCCAAGTTCCTTAAATCCTCTGCGCCTCAACATCCTGAGCTAAAGGATGGGCGTAGATGTCTGCCTCATTGAGCAGTTCCAAGAGTTAAGTGAGATTGATATATGTATGAATGCAGTGCCCAGAACAGTGCCCAGTGCTTTGCAAATGCTCGATGAGGACAAAAGTCCTTAGCTTGTCCTAGTGCCTTTCCCTGTGGCTCGACTTATCCACTCTTTTCATCATCCTTATTAGCAAGACCCTATTGTTTTTTTGTTTTTTGTTTTTTTGGTTTTGTTTGGTTTTGTTTATCATGGATGCCAACCTGCCCCAGGTGAAACAAAAATAACAATGAAAACGTCTTCTGCCTTCTCCCCACGCCAGAAGTCATCATGCAGCAAACATGGTTCTTGTCAGCTGGAGACAGGAAAGCTTTTCAAAGGGAGCAGATTCGATAGCTGTGCCCAACCCACATCTCTCCCTTTCCTCATCTAGAATGGGCACGTGATGTCTGGAGCTTCGGCAGTCATTGCACACCGCATTGGAGATGGGTCATGGGCTCAAGGTAACTGAACAGATGGGAAAGGGAGAGAGCCTCTTCTCCCAGGCTGTGCTGTGCGGCTGCCCCACCAACCCTGGACTATCTATCTTTGGGATCCTTGTTGGCAAATAAATGAATAAATACCCACCCACCCCCACCCCCACCCCAACGCTGCTATAATTCCGGGTAAGACTTCACTCGTCAGGATCCTATTGCTAGCAGTCTTTCTGGGGAGTATCAACCCCAGCTAGAACTAAGTCAGACAAAGGAGCAGCTCTCAGACTAAGGATGGACAGGACAAGAGTGAAGAGCTTGCTGTCTCTCCCAACCCCCTTTTCCCTCACTTGGATGTAATGTAATATATTCTAGTGGAGAGAGGTGACCTAGTTAGCTTTTGTTTCAAGAACAGATTCTAAGCAAATAAATAAATACAAGTTTAGGGAAAGAGCCATTCCTGTCCAAACCCCCTCTTTTTTCCAGATGAGTGATCTGAA
The DNA here is from genome assembly GCF_000001635.26 of Mus musculus. NCBI lineage: Eukaryota > Metazoa > Chordata > Mammalia > Rodentia > Muridae > Mus > Mus musculus. The sequence continues at coordinate 59,394,549 of NC_000085.6, read as the reverse complement.
GCCTCAGAAGTGGCTTGCCTCCTGCACTCAGCCAGGCCCTGACAGCAGGAGCCAGGACTGCTGATCTTCCCCTGGCCACTGAAAAGTACTGGAACAACCACAAAAAGAGAGGGGGAAATAAAACCCTGCAGATGCAAAGAGCTTCCCATTGCTGCCCAAGTGCCCAAGCCAGCAGCTCTGAGAGAGATGCCGGCTGCAGGAGGGCAGGCCCCTCCAGTGAGATTAATGAGGCTAGGCATGCTCCTTCAGGGTCTTCTGTGCCAGCCTGCCCTACTGCTGGGACAGAGTTGGGCCCACTTCCTCTTCTGGCTCCGCAGCAATTCATTAATTGCTTGTTTGTTTATTTAAAAGCACACACTGTGTGTGCACGCTCACTCGGGGAGCAAAGGGGGTGGGGGAGGCGAGTGCCTAGAGACATGGGGTTCTTTGTGTCACTTCTTGTCCTGCATTCTGCATTCAGCCAGCTCAGCTGGTCGCTTCATCAATGCAAGATCAATGGTGGCCAAGTCACAGCTGTAAACACCACCTCATTCAAGGTCAATTAGAGAGCAATGAGGTGTTTTGTGAATGGGAGGGGAAATGCTAGGGGCTTTTATCATACAGTGCTCAGTAACTGTTGAGAGGCCCTATCCTGTGGATCTGCCCTGCTAAGGCACAGTTGGTCAAACGAGTAGAAAATGGCTGTTTGAGTTGAAAATCACCAGTCGCCACAACAGCCAAGATTATCTAATTTCAGGACCACAACTAGAAACTCTCTTTTTCCCTCCATGCCATCCTGTCTATCTGTCTGTCCAGTTCTCCATTCATTTTTGTTATTGTTGTTGTTTGGGATTGGGTTTTTAGACACAGGGTGTCCTAGAGGTATCTCACTATGTAGACCAGGCTAGCATTAAACTCACAGAGACCTGCCTCTGCCTCCCAAGTGCTGGAATTAAAGGTGTGCACCACTATGCCTGGGGTTTCTCCATCCATTTTACCATCTCCATTTATCCTTCCATTGATTGCACACATCTACCTATCCATCTCATCCATCCATCATATCGATTTCTCTATTGGTTCTATCCATTCAACCCATTCCATCCCATCTATCTATCTATCTATCTATCTATCTATCATGTATGTATGTATGTATGTATGTATCATGTATGTATGTATGTGTCTATGTATCTATCATGTATGTATGTATGTATCTATCTATCATGTATATATGTATGTATGTATCTATCTATCTATCTATCTATCTATCTATCTATCTATCATCTGACCTAGTCCATCTGTTCATCCACCCAGCAATACCAGTTGAGCCCATCTTCAACTGTCTAAGCAAGTCCTCTCCTCTTGGAGTTGGGGGTAGGAAGGGTAAGTACACATACTTGAATCTGTGGCAGGGCTGCCATCAGCAGGGGAGGGCAGCCTGGGAGGAGACTGTACACCTAGCCTCCAACTTCTGGGGACAGTGCAGTCCCCACTCAGTGCTCTGATTAAAGCATTAACTTAAACAGATTCCAGACATGGGCCAAGTGCTTTCTGTGGACTCTCCTACTTAACTCTTTTTGGAAACAGGCTTTCTTCTGTCTTCCCCCAGTGAGTCAGGGACCCACATGCCCCAAGAGAAGCCAGGAGATCAGTTGATCTCTTTGTATGTGAGCAACAAGCAAGGGCACAACTATTGAAGGACTCTTATTTGTATATGGCCACTGTTCAGAAGAGGCTGTCGGACAGAGAGCCATCATGACAGAACCTTCCATATCCATCCAGCAGCTGTTTCCAGGTGGTAGAGGAAATCAGACTACATGCTAGGCTTGGACTTGGAGACCCAAGTTCAAATCCTGTGGCTACCACCACCCTCTGTCCTCTGATGAGCCTAGAACTTACTGAGCCCCTATTTCTTGACCTGTAATATGCCATGGTGCCCTGGATTTTTTAAAGGGAGCTTGTAGAAAGTTAGCACACTTCTGGCTTAGAATGGTAGGTAAACTAGACTTGGGAGCTGAGAGACCTACAAGAGACTGGAGAGTATTAGAGAGTCATAAAGCTTCTGACCTGGGGAGGGGACTGGTCCTGAGAATGGCTAAGGCATTGAGCTGTTAAGATCAGGAACTTGGCTACAATCTAGACACATGAAGACAAGTGTATTTTGGGGGCGGGAGGGGGGGCGGGGAGGAGCCAGGGCCAGCATGGGATGTTCAGGGAGTGGTGCAAACAAAGATGGAGCATTAGAAACTTCCAGTTGAAAAGATCGATGGGTAACCGAGCATATCAGGAGGCATCTAGTTTTGGGGCCTGCAGGAGTCCTCACAGCTACAGCAGCAGAAGTGAGAAGCATGCCAGAGCTCCTGGAGAAGGGAGCACACTTCCTCTTCAGAGAGAAACTCCTCTGCTCCTCGGATGGATCTGGAAGGACCCCTGTCATTGACTCTGCCCCACACAACAGGTCCCAGTGGGAGCACTGGGCCAGCACAAGGCACAGGGCACTCAGAATCCTCTCTCTGTACTTTTCATTTGGAGGTGGGGGGAGGGGCTTTGTCTTTGTTTTGTTTTCTGTTTGGTTTTTGCTGTTGCTGTTGCTGTTGTTGTTGTTCTTTATTTGTTTGATAGAGGGATAGGGTCTCTCTTCGTAGCCCTGGCTGTGCTGGAACCTGCTCTGTAGACCAGGTTGGTCTCAAACTCACAGAGATCTACCTGCCCCTGGCTTTATCCCCAGATGAAGTCCTTCCCAAGATGCTGCCAGGTACAACACCTCCTATGGCAGGAAGAAGCTGATTGGGCAGACAGCAAAACTGAGACAAGCAAGGATGAGGAGATGAAGGCCTCTCTTCAGAGCCTCTATAACTATAGCTCTCCTTTTAACAATACAGGAAAAACTTGGGCAGGGGAGTACAAGAAGGCGGCAGGGGGGAACATCCCCGAATCTACTTTATGTTTCTGTTGCCTGAAAAAACTCTGACACAGGGAAGATGACTATGAGTGTCTATAGAAATGACGTCACCATCAAGGACATTCAAAATCATAAACTATGACCATAAACTAGAGGCACATACCTGCAATCCCAGCACTCAGGAGGCATATGCAGGAGGATTGTGAGTTTAAGATAATCCTCGGCTACAGTTAGTTTGAGACTAACCTGTGTTACATGATACCTTAAAAAAGAAGGAGGAGAAGGAGGAGGAGGAGGGGAGGGGGAGGAGGAAGAGGAGGAAGAAGAGGAGGAGGAGGAAGAGGAGGAGGAGGAGGAGGAGGAGGAGAAGAAGAAGAAGAAGAAGAAGAAGAAGAAGAAGAAGAAGAAGAAGAAGAAGAAGAAGAAGAAGAAGAAGAAGAAGAAGAAGAAGAAGAAGAAGAAGGAAAAGAAAGTAAAGAGCGAGAGAGGAAGAGGGAGGAAGGAAGGGGAGGAAGGGAGAGGGAAGACAAGGAAAGCCTGTGCTTACTTGGGTCTAGGATGTTTGTGATCTTCAAGCTTAACTACATCAGTGTTCCTTCCTCATCCTAAGGAATGAGGGGTTAATCCCAAACTGCTGATAAGTCACTTCAAGGCCACAGGAAGCCCCCCAACTCCTCTCTGAGGAAAGGAGGTGCCACAGGCCCATCTCTCACTGCTTTTGAACTTTGGCTAGTGGACAGCCACAGGCATGTTCTGCAGGCACCAGGTTGTATCATCAGAGAGGCCATGCAGTGAGAAGATGATGGCGTGGGAAGTCAGCTGCCTCCTGCAGAGGTAGAGCCTTGACAGGAGATGAGAGAGATGCACCACTCTCTTTACCACTAAGCATTTTTAAGTAGCCCCACTTTGAAATCAGGTAATGTGCTTGCTGCTTAAGCATGAGGCACTGAGTCAGTATCCCCAGCTCCGATGTAAAAACAGAACAAACACCCCCCCCAAAAAAAAAGGTGTGGAGGTGCACACTGTAATCCCAGTGACTGAAGGCAGAGACAGGAAGATTCGTGAAGCTTCTAAAACAGCTAGTCTAGCCAAATCGGGGAGGTTCTGTTTCAGTGTAAGGCTCTTGTCTAGAAAAAGAAGGAGGAGGAGAAGGAGGAAGAGGAAAAGGAGGAGGAGGAAGAGGAGGGGGAAGTAGGAGGGGGAGTAGGGGAGAAAAAGAAGAGGAGAAGGAAAGAAGGAAAGGAAGGAAGGAAGGAAGGAAGGAAGGAAGGAAGGAAGGAAGGCAGGCAGGCAGGCAGGCAAGCAATTGAGGAAGACAATTTCTAGTCTCCTCACACGTGCATGCATGCATAAAGGTACCCACACATATGTGTATGCATACCCACAAACAGAGAGCACTGGTATGGTGTGCACCACCACACAACCATCTCCTCTTTTTTAAAAAGAAAACAAAAAAAACCAAATTTCCTAGGGGGCTAGAGAGATGTTTTCGTGGTTAAAACACTGACTACATTTTTAGAAGGCCTGGGTTTGATTCTCAGAACCCACATGGAGGCTCACAACTACCTGTCACTCCAGTCCCAGGTGATCAGAGACTCTCTTCTGTCTTCCATGAGCACTACAATGAACACTGTGCTCTGACATAGATGTGCGTTCAGGCAAACACCCACACTCATAACAATCAAATGAAAAAATATTAAATTATTTAGTAGGTGTGTGTGTGTGTGTGTGTGTGAACATGCTTACCCACACGAAATCCCAGGAGGCCAGAGGACACCTCCAGTTAGTTACTCCTCTCCCACCGTGAGGATCCGGGAACTGAACTCATGTCGGTAAGCTTGGCAGCAGGTGCAGTGCTGACTGAGGCATTCCCATTGAGTTTGATTTCAGAGAACTCCTCAACCTTGTCCTACCGAGCAGGATTCAGATGTAAAGTAGCATCTCTATGGCAACCTTGGGGTCATAGAGAACGGACTGTGGGTTAGTAGTTAACCAACAATCTAATAGAGAGTCCTGGTTTCATGAAATTCAACAGATAGCAGAGAGACGAGGCAAGGCCACCGAGGTTAACAGTACTAACACAGTCGTGTTTATCCCACGGGACAGCCTACCTCCTGCACAGTCTCAGTTAAGACATTACAGTTGGGCATACAGGCACTCTCCATCCTGGCACTGATAATTCAGCAGCTGCCACCCTGAAAAACCTCTACCTCTGGGTCGCCCGACTGTAAATCCCAGACCCTTGCCTGAGTATAGGTTACATGCTGCCCCCTGGTGGTTAACTGTAGACAGCTTCCTCTGATCTAACTTCCTCAAAAAAGGGAGGGGGGAAGCGCCCTCCCCCCATTCCCTCCACCTCCTCACCCCACTACCTCACCACCACTCCCCCTTCACCCACAGGATGTGGCAAGTGCCAATGGGTTTCTCATGCCAAATCTCTCAAAAAGGTTGAAGGTTCTTTTTATTTTTCCCTGCGATGTTCTTTCTAGAAAGGTCTCTGGAACCTACTAGTTTGCCACTTCCACACCCAAAGGACTGTTAGTAAGTCCCGGAGCTGAAACTAGACTATAGACCTTCCGCTTTCCCTTCACATGGGCATTCTACCTCTCTGCACGGCCTAGAAACTGCAATCGCCCTGCTTCAGTATAGGACTACGAGGCACGGGGGTTGGGGGTGGGGGTGAGGTGGGGGAAACGGGACTGTTGCCATAACAACCAAAAGCACAGCTTTATCCCCAAGACAGAATTTCTTGAACTTTCTTACTTCTCTAAGGAGGGGGCGAGTAATCACTCTCGGTTAATCTTTATCCCTTTGTAAACATAACTTCGAGATGAAGACACTGACAACGCGGCTAAACAAGCCTTTGCTGGGCTTCAGCATCCCTGCCTGTTCTTTTGGAGAATATGATTGACAAGGGGAGAGGGTCCCTAGGGGAGCGGTTCTGTTTGAAGGCTGCAGTGAGGGTCTCTGGGCAGCAGGACAGCAGGGGGCATAGTGTCTGTGGTGAGAGAATGAAGAGAAGGCAGGAGGGATCCTAGGCAGCCCGAGCTGGGTCTGCAGCTTCTACAGACTTCATTATTGTTCAGCAGGCTGGCGCGGCCACACTGTGTCTTGGCTGGACAGGGCAATTAACAGCTCCCCACGATCCTAATGAGTAGCTTTCTTGAGGTTTAAGCTGCCTGCAGAGTTTCCCAAGGGAACTTGCTTCTGGAAGCCAGTTCCTCAGAAGTGCCCTCCCCTGGGTGCACCCAGTCCAGGGCTACTGGATTTGGCCAGTTGGTCGGAGGCTGAGACTTCAAGGTCCATGACCAGCTTGTGATTGTCACCAACAGCACCATTCAGCTATAACATTTCCAGTGGAACCAGCTAGGAAGTTTTTTCTCGAGACCCTTTCTCCTCAAAGATCCACCATGCTTTGTCCCGCACACACCTGGGGATGAATATAGAACTCAAGACAGGGTTCATATCTGCCCAAGACCCAAAACTCTGCCCTATATCAAAATCTGAGCCAATCTGCCCACCTCCTACAGAACTTCAACTTGAGATAAAGGGAAAAATCTGTTTCTGGGCAGTAGCAAGAATAGTAGGAATAGAAGCTTAGTAGAATAGAATTCAAGCCAGGCCTGAAAGGCAGAGAAAAGGGTCTCTAACTGGCTACTTGCAAGCATGCAGAGCTCTTCAGCATGTACCTGTTCCCTGAAACAGTCTGACTGGAAGGACCACACACACACATTCACATCAGTGCAGTGGGCAATGGTGAGTTGTCATCTAACTGACAAAGTGGAAGGCCCCACTTTGTCCTCACCTGAGGTCCAGCATAATTCAAAAAGCACCTTCCAATCTTTGTTTGTATCTATGAAGCAGAGACCTGTGGAAAGCATCGTCCTCCTTCCCAGGGGCACAACCCCTGGGTCTGCCAATTTTAGTGTGGCCTGCAAGGTGTGGCTGGTCTTTGCAGTCTGAAGCCCACCACCACCTTCTGTGTGAAACTCTAGCCACACGGTTGCTTCTGAGGTGCTGTTTCCTGCACCCATAGTTTTGCTCCACAAACACTTCCTATCCCTAACTGTGTAGCCAGCTCCATCCCAACCTTCAGAACCATGTGCTCTAGGATGCTTTGGGTTGCAAGATATAGATACTGGCTCAGATTACTGAAGGTTCTAGGTCAGCTTTCAGATAGAAGAGTTTATGGCCTTTCAGTGAGGACAAGAGAGGGTTGCCCAGGAATTCTGTCTTTCTAGAGGAGTAGTTCTCAATTAGAGGTGATTTCCCACCCTCAGACAGGGAACACTGACACCCTGTGGTAGGATGCTGCAAGTGTTCACTGGGTGGAGCCCTTAGAGATGCTAGTAACATTCTTCGAAGCATACAAGGCCACTCTTTTCATCCCAATAAAGAATGGACAAACCCTAATGTCCACAGTGCCAGAGTCCAAAGCTGAGAAGCCCAGCACTAGAAGGCTCCTGCCATCATGACTCAGTCTCAATGGCATACAGCCTCTAAATCTCAGTTCAATTGGAGGAAAACTTGATTGGCTCAACTTGAGTACTTATCCACAACCAGACCTATCAGGTATGGCCAGAAGGAGCAAATCTAATGTAGGCTTGAGGTGAAGGTTGCCGCCTCTCCTATTTTAAATGTTCCTTTAAAAAGAAATGACTTTTTTTTTATGTCCCATATAATGGGCCCCAAGTCATTGAAGTCAAAAGACAGACTCGCCCCTGCTAGTTTGCCTCCCTGTCCTTATTAGGTGGGGACATCTCCTGCCCTTTGGGTCACCATTAAATCTGGCATGTTTGGTTTCACCGCATTTTGGCTTGTTGGTTCATGTGTGCATCACTCCCAAAAGACGTTGACCTACATGGATCAAAAGCAGGTCTTAGTTAACCCTACCAAAACCCAGTGTTCTGGTTACTTAACATAACATTACTACATGGCAAACCCTTCCAAACTTAGTCATTCCCAACAGCAGGTTTTTCTCCTGATGATTGTGTGAGTCAAAATGTTTCACACCATCTTTTGTCAGTGACCCATGGGGTTTCAGCTGGCAAAGGACCTGGGCAGGAAGGTCTAGGACAGTTCCTCATATAGCTGGACCTCAGTGGGAGAGATTCATGGCTGGAATCAGCTGCATCCTTCCTTCAGCCTCAAGTCTTCTCCATATGATCTCTCCAGAGAGGTTGTTTCCTAGGATGCAAAGGTTTCGAGGAGATGTAGGCAGAAACTGAAAGCCAGCGAAGACCTTCTGGAAGTTCCTGAGTATCATGCCAGGTGCATCCTGTGGGCTAAGCAAGCCACTAAGAATAACCATATTGAAGGGAAGAGAGACTAGAACACTTCTCACATGAGGAGCAGTATGTAAGAATGGAAAAGAAACTGATGGTCATATCCCTGGGGAGTCTCACACAGCCTGGTATAGTACCTCTAAACATATAACAGACAAGTTTACTAACGGGAAAAAATATTAGGCCTACTGCATCTACCCAGTTGGCAGAATGGTTAAATAAAAAAAAATTCTCATTAAAACTTCTTTCACAACTATCAAATACTATGAAGAGAAAACTTAGTCTAATTTATACAGGAATGGTTGCCTTTGCCACTCTCCCCTTCCACACAGAGGGCTGTGACAGACATCACTAATCAATTACAGCTCTTCCTCTCTGATGTTGTACTCGCTCACAGAATCCTTCTCAACACAACACTCTAGTCTTCTACCACTAATTGATCAAAGTTGACAAGAGTCTTGTGATACCAACTGGTTGCTTGAAATGTACTGCACAGGCTCGCGTGTCTGAACACTCTATCCTCAGATGGTAGCACTGTTTGGGGGAGGTTGTAGAATCTTTGGGAGATGGGTCCATGCTGGCAGAAGTAGCTCACAAGTTGACGGAGCACTGAGGGCTGTACCTCTTTCTGGTCCTGGACTACATTCTCTGCTCCTTGCTTGCCACCAAGATGCAAGGAGCCCCAGTCACATGCTCCTGATTTCATAACCTTGGCCACACCGGCCCTGCCCAAAACTTCTGAAGCTGTGAGCAGAGGCTTCTGAAGCTGTGAGTGAAGCCAAACCTTTCCTCTTTAAGTTGTTCCGTCAGATATTCCGTCATACATAAGAAAAGTGCCTAGTGCACTAGTTTTGCCTAAATTCCTACTATTAAACCATCCTTGCAAAGCCTAGGTTTTCGACTTCTTTAAACATGTTCATATATACACAGGCTGCTTCTTCCTTCCACTCTTAGGGAAAATAAAGTGGAAGACCTAAGAAAGATGAAATGTCAGACACTGTCCTTCTCCAAAATCTGATTTTGGAATCGATTATGACAGGTTGTTTTACTATCCTGGGTTAATTGAGAAGAAATTAGCCACATGCAAGAGTAGTCACATGGCCTCTCATAAAGGAGAGACTCTCTCTACCTCAACATGGTTTCCTCATGAAAACTCCAACTTCATGGTGAGACAAGATAAAATGTGTTCAGTTGCAAGTGGGTTATCATTTGCCTCCATGCTCACCACACACCCATGCACACATATGCACACACACACACACACACACACACACACACACACACCCCTCCAAGTTCACCGCTCACCCCCAGGCCTCCCTACCTCCCAGTCTGTTTGATATCCAACTGTAAAGGGAATTTAGGAAATGGTTGTATGCCTGTACCCAGGTTCATGTGTGTGTGTGTGTGTGTGTGCTTGTAGTCTGTGTCTGTCTGTCTCTGTGTATTATAGTGCATACATCTGCATGGATACATACACACGCACACACACATATATGTATATATACACATACATACACACGCACGTGTGCAAACGCACACACACACATATGAATACTACCCACATGTGTGCAAATGCATATTGAGGTTGATAACAAATGTCTTTGCTATTGTTCATCAGCTTATCATTTTTGGAGGAAGAGCCTCTCCCTGAACCCAGAACTCACTGATTAGCCACACTACATAGCCACTGGGCTTTGGTGAGGCTTCTATTTCTGATCCCTCAGCACTAGGGAACCACACCTAGATTTCTGTTGTTGGTGATGGTGGTTGGTTGTTTTGTTTTGTTTTGAGACAGGACTTCTTTTTGTGGCCCTGGCTGTCTGGGAACTGGCTCTATAGACCAGGCTGGCCTTGAACTCAGATCAGGCAGCCTCTATATCTCGAGTACTGGGATTAAAGATGTGTGCCACCACCACACAGCTTTACACTCAGCTTTTGCATCAGTGTTAGGGATCCAAAGTCAGATCTTGATGTTCAAACAGAAGGGAATTTACTCACCAGAACCATTTCCCACCCCTGGTAAATACAGATTAACTGCTCAACAAAAGTTCTAAAAAAAAAAAAAAAAAAAAAAAAAAAAACAACAACAACAAAACCAAACAAACAAAAACTCACAGAAGGACGAGATAGACACACCCTTACACATTCATTGGCTTTCTGTAGCTGACACGGGGTGATCCCAGGTATTGCCCTTTCTCGATCCTGAAATTCCATCCCTGACTTCAAGCAAGAAAAAATTAGACTAGAAGGAGTTGAGGAGACCAAAGATGGCTAGTAGCCTCTGGATTTGGAATATGCAGGGTTACAACACCTTAGGGGTGCTCCTTGTCACAGGTCACTATGCATTTTCCGGGTGTGTCTATGTATATTGTGGGAGCAATGACAAGGGTGACACTGGGGTCAAATGCAGTGATGCCTGAAAAAAATGGGGGACCCCTCTTCACTGAGGTGCCAGGAAATGGGGCAGAAGGTGACATAGAACAAGTGGACAATTAGTTCTCCAGATGTCAGCCTTCCAGTTTGCTCCAATGTGAGTGACCTATACAACTGCCTTCTCTGTAAGGCAAGGCCAACATACTATTGACTAGAACTGGGCTCCATGCCATCTGCTTAGCAAACTTCACTCCGACTGTACTGTAACCCACCCACACTAAGAATTTTTAAGAGATTTTTATCTATTTGTGTGTGTGTGTGTGTGCGTGTGTGTGCGTGTGTGTGTGTGTGTGTGTGTGTGTGTCAGTCTTTCTGAGTGTGACTATATGAATACATGCATGTATGTAGAGGAGTACACAGAGGCCAAAAGACAGGCAGATTCCCTTGGAGCTAGAGATGCATTTCTGCCCACACATATTTGTGGGACACCCAAGGTGGTTGCCTGGATGCTGGGATCTGAACTCCAATCCTCATTACTGTGCCACAAACACTCTTAAATACTGAGCCATCTCTTCAGCTCCCACACTCAGGCTTTGGCAAGAATTCTACTGTGAAAGCATGAGGCCATACCACTTTGTGTTGTACACAAGAGGTGTGAGGTTAAGGAAGTGACCTAAATCTCCCCAGATGATAGCAGACCGGAGACCCAAAGCCATAGACTCTGGCTCCAGTAGCTTTGACCACTAGGCTATCCTACATCTCTAAAAAAAAATGGAGATAGTTAAAGAGGGGTCTCTCTCCTTGTGCTTCTTGAACCTTGCAAAAGGATTTTCAGTCTTACGCTGCATGGGAATACTGAAGCAGAGCTGCCAAAAATACTGGCTGTGTCTAGAGAAGAAAGAAGAAAAAGGATACATTGTGATGTCACTACCTAATGTTTCTTCTTTACTTTCTTTCTTTTTACTTTTTGAAACTGTCTCACTCTGTAGCCTAAACTGGCCTAGAACTCATCACCATGTAGTCCAGACTGGCTTCAGACTTGAGTCAGTCCTCATGTCTCCACCTCCTGTCATCCTGTCAACTCATTTATATACAGTTTTGTAGCACACAACAGATGGTGTTACCTAGAGGAGCTTACTTGTACAGATATAGCCAGCACCAAGGCATTCCTGGAATGAGAAACATCACTTTCACAACTCACCTTTGAGCAGGAAAATGTACTATGATTTGAATGTGACCTGTCCCCTGAGGTCTCTCATATATTTGTACAGTTGGTCTCTAGGTGGTGCTCCTATTTAAAATGATTATGGAACCTTAGGAGGTGAAGCCTTGCTGGAGAGGGTAAGCAGGCATTGGGGTTTACAGCTGGGCTCTATTTCCTGTCTCTGAAGATAGGGGGCATCCCAGCCACATGCTTTGCCACCATGAACTCTACCTTCCCAATCTCTATGGAATGGACCCCCTCAAACTCTGAACCAGTAGAAACCTCTCCTCTCATAGCTACAGTGAAAAGAAAAACATCATACAGAGAGACTCACAAAAGGCTTCTAGGATCTCTATAATTTTAGATCAAGTTGGATGGTAGGAGCATGACTATCTAGTAAATCTCTCTTTAATCCTTTCTGTATGACTGGAAATACTAATTTAGAAAATTTTTTCTAATATTAGCAACCCAGTGTTGACATCCAGTTCATTCGTCTCTTAGTTTATTTATGCTGCTTTCATTCTTGCTATCAAGATGTGATGGTACACACTTGTAATTCCAGCATTCAGGAAGCCATGACACTCTGGAGAATCACAGATTAGAGGCCAACACAGACTACATGAAAATACCTTACCTTGAAAATAATTAGCCTGGCAGTAGTGGTGCACTCCTTTGATCCCAGCACTCTGGAGACAGAGACAGGTGGATCTCTGAGTTTGAAGCCATTCTGGTCTACAGAGTGAGTCACAGGATAGCCAGGGCTACACAAACCCTTTCTTAAAAAACAAACAAAACAAAAAGAAAGAAAGAAATCAAATTGACTTAGTGAAGGTTGACCCTGTGACTTAACTGAAGTCTATCAAATACTACACTTTGAATAGATACATTGTATCATGTGTCCTCTGTAGTAACAAAGCCATTTTGTTAAAGGGGTAGGGAACCAGACCTAGGTGACAGGAGAGGATATGAGCAGAAGTGGGTAAAAATGTGTCAGTATGAGATCTAAGCAAGTGTGAGTCTGTGTGAGAAACAAAGCAACAACAGGCCTGGGGGCAGGAAACTGCAGCCAGGCAAGAGAGACTGGAAGTCTCAGCAGGTAGGAAGTTAACCTAGAAGCTGTGGAAGACATGAAAATAGGGCTTTAAGGGATAGGTCTGAGTGGAAAGGATGGCAGGGAAAGCTAGGGGCCAGAAAGAAGCTCTCTCTCTCTCTCTCTCTCTCTCTCTCTCTCTCACACACACACACACACACACACACACACACACACAGGAAGTGTAATGTTACATCTTTTTCACAACCCATTGACCTCGTTCCTATGTCTCCTTCTCATCTACCTGGCTCACAAACTAACCCACTTAACTGTTATCATATGTATGTTGCTATGAAATCCTTTTTCTAGGACCCAAGGATTTACCTGAAGATGGCTGTGAATTTTGAAGATTGGCTGACCTTTCTATAAATCTGTCGGTATCTACAGCCTAAAGCTTAACCTTTCTGACCTATTGTCTAAGAAAGCTGAGGCTTTGCCACCTCCCTCATCCTGAGTGGAGCCAGATAATATGGCTGCTCAGGTCATGCCCTAAGACCAACTCTCCAGAGAAACAAAGTGCACTGAAGAAGGGTATCTCTGAGAGCCCCCAAGAATCCATCTCAACATCTGACAGAAGAGAAAAGAGGGGCTTTCTACTAGCTGTGAGAACAGAAGGCTTTCTCCTGTCGGGAAATTGCACTGTGTGATCCACTGGCAGTTTGAGGTAGCCATCCAGGTCCATCCTGGAGACATTTCCAGGTCATAGAAGAATTCACCATTAAGTAAGCTGTCACCACAGCCCACAGTTAACGTGTATACCATACTGCTTAGTCTCAGCCGATGAAGATAGAGCCTCTTGTGATGTGTGTACCAGATTGCTGGTCTGGAAGGCTGCCCTAGTTAAAAAACAAAACTAAAAAAAAAAAAAGAAAGAAAGAAAGAAAGAAAGAAAGAAAGAAAGAAAAAAATCCTCTCAGAAGAGGAGGCCTGGAGAGGCAAGGGCAAGGCTCATATGCCAGCCGAGATCTTAATAAATGTGGAATTTCAGACTGTATGAGGAAAGGCTGTAGGAGGGGTAAAGTCATCTTGGTTCACAATTCCAGAGAGTTCAGTCCTGGTTGCTTAGTTTCAAGTGTTTGGGTAGAACACCATGTCAATGGAAACATGTGGCAAAGGAGATTCTTCATCTCCCAGAAGACAACATGTAGAGAAAGAGAAACCAGTTAAGTCTGGAATAACCTTCAAGATCCCAGTGACCTATTTCTAACCAGGTCAACCTCCTGAGTGTTTCACAAAATCCTAAAATAACACCATAATCTGTGGACCAAGCTTCCAATACACAAGCCTCTGTGTGACGCGTTATATTCAAACCATCCCATATTCCTTTAAAGATCAGGTCCAGAAGAGCTAGAGGAAAGGACAGTAGCTTGCAGAGATGGAGCCAGAGAAACCCAACTGTTTGTTGAGAATATATAGCTAGTGTGCTCTATGCCTCTGGTCAAGGTTCCTCTCGGATCTACTTGAAATCCTGATGCAGTGGGCTCTTCCTGTCCTACCAAGAGCTTCAGTTATCAAGCACTGGTCAGTGCTGACATCCAGTGGTCACAGAGAGTTATCTACTTGAAGCTTTGCATCTCTCTTCCAGAATGTGCAGCTGTTCATGTAAGAAAGCAGTGGTGAGTGAGAGTCACTAATGCTGTTCCCTTTGCAGAATTTGCACACCTGCCACCCAAGGCCAGAAAGCCCAGGATTGTGCCCTGCCAGTTTACAAGGTATCTACAGTTATATGGATGCTGCCCTTAGATTCTCAGGAACACATGGGGCCACTGCTTTCAAGTGAGTGAGCTTGCAAATAAACACACCAGCTATGTGGCCCTTCTAAAAGTCACACTCAGTGTAGATGTAGAAACCTTGATTCAGGATCTGAGGCCACAGCTATGTCAATCAAATCACTTAACTCTTCATTGTCTGGGACAGAGCTGATGCACCTGCACCACCAGCTTCAGGGAATGCCAAATGAGAATGCACAAAACATGCATCGTAAAGAGTGAAATGCAGCTGGGCGTGGTGGCGCACGCCTTTAATCCCATCACTCGGGAGGCAGAGGCAGGTGGATTTCTGAGTTCGAGGCCAGCCTGGTCTACAAAGTGAGCTCCAGGACAGCCAGGGCTATACAGAGAAACCCTGTCTCGAAAAAGCAAAAAAAAAAAAAAAAAAAAAAAGAGTGAAATGCTGAACAGTGGGGCTGCTGGGATGAGGGTGCAGGGATGAGAGTGCAGGGATGAGGTTAAGGGGATGAAGGTGTGGGTGCAGGGATGAGGATGCTGGGATGAGGGCATTGGGATAAGGGTGCAGGGATGAGGTTAAGGGGATGAAGGTGTGGGTGCAGGGATGAGGATGCTGGGATGAGGGCCCTAGTTGTTAGGGCTGGACAAAATGGAGCTTGCAAAGAGATACTTAGAAATTCTGTGACTCCTGGGGCTTGGCGAGATGACACATCAGGTTTCTAGGATTATATTTATGGACACCAGGAGCCCCACATTTTATAGGACTGTCCCCATTTCAAGTACACAGACCACTCACTCTGTCCTGGTTTTCTTTCTTTGTTGGGACTCTCTCAGTTCAAGGTTTTCTAAATTGTATGATGTCCTGCTGTCCCATAGATACATTTATTGCTTAGAACAAACCTTGTCTGTCCTGATAATAACAAGATCCTCAAGCAGAACTGGCATGTGGTGACCACTCAGCAAATACTTATTAAATGGCATTGAACAGAATCAGATGATTGAAGAGCTGTCAGTCAGTGTGATCTGCTTTCCCTCTGCAACAGTCATAGCACTTGAATTTAAAACTTTGTTTCCAATAAGTCCATGTGTTGGGCATTAGTATCCCCCCCCCCCCATTTCATAGGTGAGAAGATAAACCCTCAGACAGGCTCAGTGGTTTACCTGACACCTTGTAATTAGAAAGGGACAAAACCAGGACTCCTAGCCAAGTGCTCCTCTATCCCCAACCCAGCCTACACTCCTCCATGTAAGCCCCATTACTCTGCCACCCCAGCTTAGTGCTCCCCAAGCCAGCACAAGAATGCCAAAGTCAGATGAAGGGCAGAAGGGCAAAGGCTGCAACTTGGAAGTCTTCAGAACAAAGTGGCTATGAAATGGCCCAAAGTTGTTCTTGAACACATTTGTTTCAGTGTGATCTAAATACAAAGTATCTGAACCCATTGCAACGACGTTGCCTTCCCCAGCAAAGGTCTTTTGTTCTCCCTTTCTTTACTTTTTTTTTTAAGATTTATTTATTTTTATTTATTGGTACACTATAGCTGTCTCCAGACACATCAGGAGAGGGCATTGGATCCCATTACAGATGGTTATGAATCACCATGTGGTTGCTGGGAATTGAACTCAGGACCTCTAGAATTGCAGTCAGTGCTCTTAACCTCTGAGCCATCTCTCCAGCCCACAAAGGTCTTTCTTAAGGAACAGGTGGAGGCAGGCAGGTTGACGGCAATAGTGCCTGGTCTGCCAGGTGCTTAGAAAAGGTTTGTTTCTCAGAGTCAGCACGGTATGGTTTGGTTGTTGCTGTTTAATGTATATGGGAGTTTCACCTGCCTTTGTGCCTAGTACCTATGGAAAAGGAAAAAAGAGGACATTGGATCCCCTGGAACTGCAGTCACAGATGGTTGTGAGTTCATTTGGGTACCAGGAATCTAACCTGGATGCTCTGGAAAGGGCAGCCAATGGCTCTTAAACACTGAGTCATATCTCCATCCTCTGTGGTCGGATCTTAAGTCCCCATTTCAAAAGTTCATGTGATGAAAGCTGGGGGTGATACTGGAGATGGAATAAGATGAGTCACTGGGGTATGCCCCGGGAGCATTGGGAACCCAGTTCTCTGTGTCCAGCCTGTCCTTTCCAGCCACCACAGTATGAATAGCTTTAGTCTACCATGCACTCTTCACTATGATTCTGCCTCCTTCAAGCCCAAAACAATGGGGTCAAGGGACCAAAGACTGAAGCCTCTGCAACCCTGAGCCAAGGCTAACTTTCAGTTGTTGGGGGGGGGGGGGTGTCACAGCAGTGGAAAGCTTGCTAACATAGCACACTTTGATCTGAAGTAACACAAATGCAATTTAAACAAGCTCAGACGAAAGCTGTCTCACCCAAACTTGGGAATTTGATGGGCAGCTGGGCTGTGGAAGGAATGGGACAAAGGACCCTATTGCCTCTGCCTGGAGATTCCACTCCAGCCCAGTATCCAAGCCAAAGCTCCTACCTCATCCCTTTCTCCTCTTACCTCCAGACAGCTCCAACCTGGAACCTCAGTAGGGAAGAACTCTAGCTGGTTCAGTTCTGGTCAGGTGCCCACTCACAAGCTAGTCTGCAGCATTAATGTCGCATGAGTGTATGGAGTCTTATATCCCTGCCTAGTTTCTGCTCCTGCATGTCTGCACCTCCCCAGAGAGAGGACTGGTGTTGTAATTTAACTATCAGAATCCTTGCCTGTCTGGATGCCATGCTGCCTCTTAATTACTTTCATAATTCTAAGAGGTTCTTACTCTTCGTAAATGAATAACAACAAACCCTCCTGAGCTCTCAGCATTGTGTGGTGAAGTAGAAATGGACCAACCAGCCTCCCACACTCCTGCTATCTCCTACTCAACTCTTTTCCAAATGACAGCTTCTCTACCGTTCCAAAGCTGACCTAGAGGTGAGCCTACCTCTGTTCTCCTTGCACCCAGACATTTGGACAAGTGAATAATGTTGGCAGGTTGGTTGCATAGTGGCCTGCAAGAGGAAATATCAGGACTACAAACACACCCTGAGTGAAGCCCAGTGGCACCAGGATGTCACCTTGTGAGACTAGAGCCTAACTGGGGCTTCTCTGTACTAGAAGGCGACCTTTCATGTGCCCAGCCCATCTCTCCTGCAGAGGTACTACTGTCCACTTCTCCAGGGAGAACTCTGTTCTCCTACAAACACACCACTTTCACTGGCTTGGGATGGACCTTTTGAAAGGTTTGGGTTCCACCTTTATTTCTGCCTTTTGCTGTGGGGAAGAGTCAGGGATGATGCTAAGGAAGCAGTAACTCCTTCCTACCAACAGGGGCAGCATACATAAGTTCCTGCTGGGTCTTTAACTGGAAACAAATGAAACCAATTGTTCTCCAGGACCGTCTTGAGACTCCAGAAGACTGAAACTCAGATTGGTGTGTCTGCAATGGGATATCAAGGTCAGAAGTTGATCTATCACTCATCACTCCTAAGAGTTGTCCATTTCCCATGTACCTCACATTGGGCATTGCTCTGTCTCTGTGTGTGTTCATAGCACTGAAATGGGTCAGAAATAGATGCTAGAGCTGGAGAGATGGCTCAGAGTCTGGCTGCTCTTCTGGAGGACCTGCACTTCAATCTCAGAACCCACACGGCAACTAAAAACTGTATGTAACTCCAGTTCCAAGAGATTGAACACCCTCTTCTGTCCTCTTTAGACAGCAGACATTCATGTGGTATGTAGACAAGCATGCAAACAGAACAACCACACGTATAAAAGTAAATTTAAAAGTTTTAAAGTAGATGCTGGTGGCAGATGAGCAGCGTTTACTTGCTATTCCAAGGGGCAAACAGAGCAGGGTGTGAGGATGTCACCAGAGAAGGGTTCCCTAGAGCCAGGACAGGGAGGGAATGAGAGAGTTAGGGCTTATAGCAACTACCCAAAGGGAAGGGAAATTCTGTACAAACATGGAATGTTCCAGAAAACCCCATCTTAACACAGGCTGCAAAGTCAAAGGCAAATTCATGATGACTCTGGTTGTCTCCTGAGGATTTTATACCTGTGGATCTGTGACAGGGCAAGACAGTGTGGAGGCTCCTCCATCTTATGCTATTGCTGAAGCCATTTCAGGTTTAACTAGAACTTGTTCTCCTTGATGGAGAAACCCATGAAAAATTACCCAACTCTAGGAACCCGAAGTTCCTAGATGCTACAGCTAACTTACCTTAGCTTCTGTTAAACTGCTTGCTTGCACAAAAACAACCCCTGCAGCTGCCAAGAGAGATACCAAGAATGTAGTATTTGTCTTCAAAAACCCTTTATCCTACCTAAACACTCAGCTTGGGATCCCGAATATCTGAGTGTAGTCCTAGCTGGATGGAAGACAAACTTTCAGTTAGGTATAACTGAGTGGTCATCTCTGGTTGGCTCCCTATAGCAGATCTCTTTGCACAGAAATGTGGGGACCTGAAAGATCCAGAGTTTGTGAGCCACACAAGTGATGTGGCACAGGCAGCCTAGACTACCCTCTTTCCCTCAAAGCATCTGTCAAGCCCCATCGATCCCCAGCTTGCTCAGTCCCAGCTTCCTTACCACAGTAAGGCTATGGCAAAAGTAAAAGATGTGAGACCCAGGGTGGCAAATCACCGGAGCATCCAGAGAATAATATTAAGCCTGGCTCTGTTAGAGCTGCTGGCAGACCAGGCCAAGATTAGAAAGAAAGAACTCCTTGGGACCAGAGGACACCGTGCCTCCTCTAGGGAATCACACAGGGCCACAGCGAGGACACCTGCACAAAACCCCTCCGTGGGGAAAGTCTGGTGTGGTTGAAAATCATGGAGAGCTGCCTAGACACTTCCTCCTTCTTGAGAGCCATGAAACCACAGAAGAATCAGGCCCCAAAACAGAAGCCTCGTGCTCTGCCTCCACTCCTCTCTTTAGCGACAGGCAGCTCTCCTGATTAATTCCTGGGTGTCTGTCATTGTCTCGGCCCTGCAGTCAATCTCCAGGTGTGTTGAGAGACATTCTATTTCCTTAGAATCACTTGCCTAGGCCTGTAGACTCTGCAATCCTATTAGCAGGATTTGTTTTCACTGTGTTTGTGAAATGAAATGCAATATAAAGGCCACTCTCCAGTTTTCTCAGTCCCTGTGTCTATGGATGCCATCATGCTATGGGGTATCGTGAGTCCTTTCTGAGGGACCAGAGACACCTTCTGTCTTTTTGGTGTTAGGCGGGCCTAGGTGGGCCAAGGAGGATGCATTGCTGGCTCTTCTACCAGGGACAGGTAAGTCCATCTTGCCTTTACTGAAGGCAAAATCCTAGTGGCTACAAGGGAGAGGGCTGTGAGGCCAAAGTAGGGACATCTTGCAGCTGAGTCACAGTCAAGACACTAGGAGATTTGGAATGGTAAGAGACACAGTTCTGCCTCTACCTGGTGACCTTGAGAAGTGATTCAGACATTGTTTGAATTTCATGTTTGTCATTTGTGAAGTTGGGGGACAGTTCCTGCCTTGTGTTGGGAGCAATGGGATACAATGAAATCTTGTGTCTTTAGGGCTAGAGCCTCAACCATCTTCCTCTTTACCCCTACCCCAGTGTCCCCTCTCCCACATGGATTAGTCCCCACAGTCCTCTCTTTGTGGAAGAGAGGACATGAATACACATGGGTACAGCTGCATGCATGTGGAGGTCAGAGGACAACCCAGTGGCCTTCTTAAGGTGTCCACTTAGTTCCTTAAGACAAGACCTCCAATTGACCTGAATCTTGCTGCCCAGGCTAGCTCCAGGGAATCTGTCTGTCCCTCCTTCCCCAGTTCCAGGATTACACATCTCACCACACTGCCCCCTCTTAAACTGAACATGAGTTCTAGGCACCAAGCTCAGGTCCTTGTGCTTACAAAGCAAGCACTTTGAGGGCTGAGCCATCCGCCTACCCCGACACCCAGCCTGAGGCCCTCCCGTTTAGCTCTTTGTTTAGAAAGAAAAACTGCTAACCTTGGAGTAGCCAAAAGACCCATCATGCTGAACAGAAAAGTTATTTCTAAGTATCTAGAGAATTTTATATTTTACTGAAAATCCATTCCCTTCCAAACAACCTTGTCCAGTGCTGTTTTAGCAACGAGCCACTGTCCTCTGGGACAGGTATAAGGTTGATTTGTGAGTACACTTAAGTCTTTGAGTTATCTAGCAGCTACATGGCCCTTACAATTCATGAGACAAGAGAACCATAGTCAGTCGGGATTGACGAATCTTGAAAGTTAATGGTTCCCGGAGAGGTCTATGCTAAGGAGGCTGGGCTTCCGAGGAGAAATCCACTCTTTTTTTTTTTTTTTTTTCTTTCTGTCTTCCCCAGAAGCAGCCCAGTTGGAGGTTTTACTTTCCTCTTCTTTTGTTCAAACATAGGACTTCTGTATTATTAGAACTCATCTGCAAATATGATCTGAAATATTAACTGAGTCTGCCATATCTGAGTGCAGATGCATTGTCTCAGCAGGCTTCTGAAGTCTAGATCAAGCTGAAAGCAAAGCACCCGGCAGTCTTCAGAAAACTGCTCTGCAGATCTCCATCTGTTTGACCACTGAGAATTGAAGGTGGCCTTTCTTCTGTTGTAGAAAGGCAATCCGGAAGCATCAGGCAGCCTTCATCCCAAACGTTTGACTGAACACTCCAAGGGGTGCAGCAGAGAGCACCCACAAGGAGACAAAGGGAAAAAAAGGTCAGACTAAATGGGGTCTTTCCTGTTCCTCAGCAGGGGAAACCCTGCTGGGAGCCTGCATTGGGAACCCCCACAGAGTCAGGAACAATAAACAGACCACACAGCTCTGCAGGCCCCCTGGACAACTGCCTGCTCTCTCAAGATTCTTCCTGGGTGATCTTAGGCGAGTAGTTCCCCTTCCCTGAGCTGGTGCGCTCCTCTGTAAGAAGGAGTTACCCCATTAAGAAGAACTTATGTAATCACAAAACCACGGTTATGTAAGAAAATGCACATAACTTTTAGCCGTACAGGATAGACAGAGATGAAAGAAATCTAAAATCTGGGATTTGCTTTGAAATAATTCAGCAAAAAATAAAGTAGGGGATAGTTCCGTTTACACCAAGTTCAAGAGTAGGCAAGACTAATCTATGGTGATAAAAATAAGGAAGAACAACGATTGCCTTTGGCAAACAGCACCAGAACACTTATTTTCTAGAGTTTGGAAGGTATTCTATAACTCAAGTCAATTTGAATGAAAACCTTTCTCAGAAGTCATTGACCTACAAAGCGTCCAGAATAATAATAGCCCTGTGGGCTTAGAAAAAAAAATTACAATGATGTGTCTATAAAATACAAGATAACAAGTGTGGTTAAAAATGTTAACATTTTTTTGGGGGGGAGTTTTAGTCTAAAAGATATGAGAATTCTTTGTATTATTTTTGTAGCTTTTTAAATTTTAAATTATTTTGACATAATAAGTATTTTTAAAAGTCATCACTCTAGTCTCCTCAGGTAGATGCACTTTTCTGTATATAGAGTATTCACAAAGGAGGAAGGATGTATCCCAGCAAAGCCTTGTTGACTGTGAGTAATAGCCACATGAAGGTTCATTATGCTAGCTCTTCTTCCTTGCTTGACTATTTTTTAGTATGTGTAAGTACTGTTCATTTGTTTTTTAAGATAGGGTCTTAATCACCCAATGTGGTGGTTTAAATGAGAATGGCCCTCATAGGTTCGTGAATCTGAATGCTTGGTCCCCAGTTGTTAGAACTGTTTGGGAAGGATTAGGAGGTGTGGCCTTGTTGAAGGAAGTGTCACTGGGGGTGGGGGTGGGGGTGGGGGTTGACTGACACATTCCCAGTTAGTTCTCTTGCTTTGCTTGGGCTTGTGGATCAGGATGTAAGCTCTCAGCTAATGTTCCAGCACCACGCTGGCCTGCTTGCTGCCCTGCTCCTTGCTACCATGGTGGTGGACTCACTGTCTGGAACTGTAAGACCCAATAAATGTTTCTTCTTTAAGTGGCCTTGTTTATGGTATCTTAGCATAGCAATAGAAAAGAAACTAAGACACTCACTCTGATCTTTGAGCTTATATAACCGAGGATGACCTTTCTTGACTTTATCTCCTGAGTGCTAGGATTACAAGGGTGGCCACCATACCTGTTTCATGCAGATTGCATTCAGGGTAAGCACTTTATCAACTGAGCTATATCCCCAGCCCTATGCAAAGGCTTGCTTCTTTGTTCTATAATTAAAATAATCAAAGACAGTGAGCATAGCTCCTGGCTCACAGCTGGCTCCCCATCTCCCTGGAGAAAGCCCCATCAGAGGTACCTACACCTCTGTCTGAAACAGTCAGGATGCCATGTGTAAGCTACTGATGCTGGCATTGCTTACAGCCATTATAGACCCAAAATGCACACATGCTATTTTTTCTAATCTTCAACTATTGTAGAAACAAATAGAAGATGAGTCTTTTCCAAATGCCTACTCCAGTGAGTTCCTTTGGCCTAGTGTTTTCCATCCATAGAAGTTACTCTGGGCAGTCAAGGACATGGGAGAAATAACAGAGAATAGACGCATTCAAATTCTGTGAAAGAAAGGCAATAGGGAACCACTCAGGATGGAATTTCACCTTTGCCCAGTAAACATCTGTCCTGAGATCAGAGGAGGAGAGTTGGAGTTTGTAATGACCTTTCAAGCAAATCGAGTCTATTTCCTCACACAGCCTTTATTTCCTCCTTAGATACTGTTGGTTCGGATCCAAAGGCATAGAGACCTTGGCTCATTTCTCACCTTTGTCACAGGTGACCCCTATGACCTTGGTCTCTTGCCTCTACTAACAACTGAGTGCTTACGTCATAGGAACTCATGAGGACAGTCCAGCTTTGTAGCTCTTTGAAACAAAATGGTGTTTGGTGGGGAAGGTCTCTAGGTCAAGGAGTGGGTAACTGAGTTTCAGTGGTCTCTTGTAGGATAAACAGCAGGCCTCACTGAAGAAGCAGGCGACTGCCTCTGTATTAAACATCAGGGGGCCCACAGCCACAGGGGCAACTTCCTCATGAGGTCCTAATTGAAGACTCTTTGAAAACCTAAAGATTGGTGAGGCAGACAATGCCAGGCAATCGGGAACTGTTGCTTGGAAGATGTGCTTACTTGGAACTGATGGGACACAGGTGGAGGGTATAAGTGGCATCCCTGAGGATTGTCTTTTGTTTGCTGAGGTGTTCTCACCTGCTCCTGGAGTCACTGAATCTGTGCCACCTCATCTCTAACCCCCAAGGGCAGGTACAGTCAGGTGGTGGGCGGTCCAGGGCACAAAGCAGCAGTCTCTAACACTGAGGCAGCAGATGAATAAGGATAGAGGTCAACTAGAGGCTCTCGACTGCCATGTGTGTGGTCAGATCTCCAAATCCTGGAAAGAAGTTAAACATCTAGACTCCCCCCAACACACACACACACACACACACACACACACACACAATTTTCTCATTTACAAATAACAGGATTTATTTTTAAATTTTTTCTAAAGTATTACATGAGTCTAATAAAAATGTTAGTCCCCAGGCTGTCTATGGTGTGATGTCATGGCCATCACCCACCCACCCACCCACCCACTCACCTGAGGTCTGTGAACTTTTCAGAATAAGAGTTTGGGGGAACCTTACTAAGTTTCAGAGATCACAGTCTTGACGCTGAAAATAAATGTTCATGATAAACACTTTAACCTATCCATTCTCAGAGAAAGACTTTTGGACCCATTTTCTATGCTGTGGTTTTCTATGACCCACGGCAGAAAGTCCTTTCAGGCTGCCATTGCTAGCGGGGACAACTGTTTATCCACGTTCGTATGTGAGGCACATAGGAGAGTTTTGCAGCTAAGCCCTCCTGCTCTGCGCAATGTGTACTTATGCTTTTCTATTCTGTTTTATTCTCCTTCGCTCAAGTACTGGTGGGCACAGCCTAGTAAGCTGAGCTCACAGACTGTAGTGGAAAACACTGCCTTAGAATTCACATTTACTAACTTGCCATTGATCACCTCTCACCACCATCTCCATTTCACAGAATATAAAATAAAATTTGAGCCTCACCTTCTGGGTCTAGGGTCCCCTTCTCTTATTTTATTTATTTACTTATTTAGTAAGACCAGGTTTCACGTAGGCCAAGCTGGTTTTGTAGCTGACACTGACCGTGATGTCAAGACCCTTGAAGTACTGGAGTTCTAGGAATGTATCATATCTGGATTCTCTTACTCTTTCCACACAGAAAGGCAGGTAGGAAGGAAGAGGACTTCAAGGGCCATGAGTCACAGAGGAAAAGTCCCAGAGGCAAAGCAGTTAAAGAGAACCTTGGGGCCTGGGCTGTAACTCTAAGGTGGAACACTTGCCTGCAGTACCTGAGGCCCTGAGTTTGATCTCCAGTCAGTGAAGAGCCTGGAGAGGGGAGGCGTGAAAGGGGGTTGGGGAGGGAGAGAAACATTTTGGAAAGAAGCAAAAAAATTTAAACACTGGGAAGATCCTGAGGAATGGAAATGAGGACAAGACCAGGAAGGTGTTTGAGGAGGGAAAGCACAGCCAAAGACATCCAGAAGAGTCTAGACTTAACTGGACCAGTAGATTGAACCTGGCCGTGAGAGGAGAGGAGAGAAGACATAGGAAGCAAAATGGCTGAGCTATAAAGAATCAGAAAAGCTGGGGCAGGCTGGGCAGTGATGGCAAACGCCTTTAATCCCAGCACTTGGGAGGCAGAAGCAGGAGGACTTCTGAGTTTGAGGCCAGCCTGGTCTACAGAGAGAGTTCCAGGACAGCCAGGGCTGCACAGAGAAACCCTGTCTCAAAAAACCAAAAAAAAGAAAAAGAGAAGAAAATCTGGGGCAAGGGCAGTGAAGTTCAGGGGCTGGGGAAGTTTAAGGTGAGGGTGGGGCATGCCGGCCAGATGACTCTGTAACAGGGACTTGTGAGTAGAGACTGAGGACCCTAGAGGCTAGCGTAGACCTTGGTATTTTAGTAGGTATCACAGGCTTAGGTTAATGGAAAAGCCACATGACCCTTCTGCAGAAGATAAGGAGAATGACTCCTTTTTGTTTGTTTGTTTGTTTTTCAGTGTTCCCCCCCCCCAGACAGGGTTTCTCTGTATAGTCCTGACGGATCCTGGAACTCACTCTGTAGACCAGGCTGGCCTCGAACTCAGAAATCCACCTGCCTCTGCCTCTCGAATGCTGGGATTAAAGGCGTGCACCACCATGCCCGGCTTTGTTTGTTTGTTTTTTGAGACAGTGTTCTCTGTATAGCCCTGGCTGTCCTGGAACTCCCTTTGTGTACAACAGGCTGGTCTCAAACTCACAGAGATCTGCCTACCTCTCCCTCCCATTATGACTATTATTATTTTTATTTTTTATGACTATTTTTTCTTTAAACTTTTTACTGACTCTTTGTGAATTTCACATCATGCACCCAGATTCCACTCTTCTTCCTTTCCCTTCATACTCACCCTGGCCCCCTCCCACCGAAAGAAGGAAAAAAATCTCATTGTGGAAGCTGCAGTGTGTCCCAGTGTGTCCCACAGTGTACCCTTTGTCCACACTTCTTTACTTGCAGATGTTCATTACAATGAGTCATTGGTCTGGTTCGAGGCCTCTGGCTTCTGCTCCATGATCAATACTGGGCCCTCACTGGGACTCCTCTCAGATATCCTGTTGTTGTCATGAGATCCTGCAGCTTCGGATCTGTAGAACTGCCTCCTTCCCTTGCTCAAGCAGTTCATAGATGGGGTAGACGTTTGGTTGGGTCAACTCGAAGCCCTGGATCTTGGCCTGGGTGTTAACTGAGCTGGGCGAGCTCTCCCGCACCCACACTATCAGGGCAAGTTCTCCAGCACTGCTCATCAGATGCACAGCCAGCAAGGAGCAGAGCCAGCTCTCCTTCCTGCTCTCATGCCCTTTGGACTGACTCACCTGTGCCCACACTAGCAGGGCCAGCTCCATTGTGCTGCCCAGGTGAGGTGCAGGGCTTGCTCTCCTGAGTGCTGCACCAGGTGAGAGGCAGAGGCAGGACAGCTCTCCTGCACTCCTGACCCCAGGACCAGCCCTTCCATCTGCTGCAGGACTAGGGCTGGTGGGGAGGGGAAAAAAGGGTGAATTTCTTCCCTTCCCACACCACCCCAGGGGTCATCTCAGGAGTGCTATGCCCCATCTGTTCCAAGTGGCCAAAAGAATAACTACTTTTAATTCATAAGCAGGAACTCTCTTCCCAAGACCCCCCAAGGGAAGGCTGGCTTTTGTCTAAATTCCAGGCTTTGGGAAAAAGAATGTCTTGAAACTTAACAACTGAGACCAGAAGCTTTGAAACAGGCTACGTGGGGGACCCTGCAGCCTTCGTCTCTTTGCACAGTCCCTGAGGGATTTTGATTGAGATCTTCGGGGAAGAGTCAAAGGTTATTCACACGGCCTGAGGATCGCCAGAGGAAGGAAAGGTTGGCCAAAGCCTGAAAGGTTGCAGTGTACAAATCAATCACAAACATTGATCTTCAGGCCCCAGACTTGTTCGGTTACAGGGGAGAGCGAGTGGAGAAGAGTCCCAATCAATTCCCCTCGACTGCCAGGGCTGGCCGGAGAAAGCCCTTCACCGGACTCTACCATTCATTGTTACTGAAATGACAGAAGCCCGAGGCTTTCTCTGTAGGCAGAGATGGAGGATACCGAGTAGGGTCAAACTCGAGATGTCGGTAGACAATGTTTAAGGGATGCGTTTATTTTTGTTGTTGTTTGTTTGCTGGCTTGCTTGTTGAGATAGAGTCTCTCTATGTGGCCTTGAACTTATATGTAAATGAGACTGGCCTGGAACTCACAGTGATCTGCCTTCCTCCTCCTCCAGGGTGCTGAGATTAAAGGTGTGTCCCACTTTACCTGAATACATATTTCCTTTCTTAAGATGAGTAAGTGTAGCTCCTAATTGGACTCAGTATAGAATCTAAGGATATTGTTTCTAAGGAACCTTGTTAGAGCCGTTCTGGGACAGGGAGCCTGGCATCCCAAGCATAGCCTTCCCTGAGATTTCCTTTGGGTTATTCTGCCAATGGCTGAGTCTCTCCTTATCTCCTTTCTTTGTGACCTTTGTCTCCACAGTTATAAAGAGAGCCAAAGGAATATGGGGTGTGTCTTAAATCCCAGTGGTGGTTTCAAGACCCAGCTCCAATGCTTTTTTGTTCTCTTCGAAGTCACTTGTTCCAACTTGGCATAAATAGCTGCTGGGCAACATGAAAAGCCAGTGCGTCTTAGATTAGCATCAAAAAAGTCAATTAACAGAGACAATGTCTTCCCTTGATTTGTATTTGTATATTATTAACAACCACAAGACCTCCTAGTGCAGTAAATTAGTCTAGGTAACTAGGGATCGGAGTACAAACATTATTTTTTTTTCTTTTAATGGCCCTTAAGATTTATCTCAAGCAGAGAAAACTATATCCAATCCTAGGGAGGACTTCATGCACTTACAGGCAGGAAAGCACGTGGGGGCCACTCGGATAAATATGATGTTTGTTTATCAAAATGCTACTGGCCGCTCTGGCTAGCTGTCACTCACTCTCTCCCACCCTGGAGCTCTCTTAATGACAGGATTCATTATTCAAGGAGGAGATAGAGGATCTCATCTCCATTTGCTGAAAGTTTGGCTACCTTGTTTTCTAGATGTTAACAATAATAGCAATAATAATAATGAGGAGGAGGGAGAGGAGGAGGAGGGAGAGGAAGAAGAGAAGAGGAACCAAGATCCAAACCTACAAGGGTTGGTTCCAGTGGTCAAAGTCAAGCCCTCCTTTAATGAAAGGGCATTCTCTCTGCTCTTATGTACAGAGAGAATGGTAATTGGAGACTGTTTCACTGAAATAACTCTCTTGGGGAGGTCTGAATGCTGCCCCCCTCAGTGCTGTGTTCTTCCCAAAGGAATAACATTAAGAATGAAATAGTGTCACGTGTAAGTTCCAGAATATCAGCATGGAGACATTTATAATGGCTGTATACACTGACTGTCTGTTTAAAAGGTTTGTCTCCAGTATACGAGAACTGCCAGAGGCATTTGGGAGAGTCCAGAGCAAAGAGAAGGAAGTAGTTACTGAACGTGGCCAGCAGACCAGACCTGGCCAAGGAGCAGAGAGGAGGGTAGTGATGGTAGTTATCTGCCAGAGAAATGAGCCAGTTCAAACCAGATTAGATTATATTAAGTGCATATTTATTGGGGAGCTGCTCTATTTTTAATTCATTATTATTTTTACATCCCAACCTCTGCTTCCCTTCCCGCCCCACCCACCCTGGAAGGGTCCCTCTTGGACGGGTTCACTGGCCCCAAAGACCAAAGCCAGAGAACTCACCATGTGGAGATGGGGAGAGAAAGAGGGGAAGAGAGAGGGTGGGAGGGAAGGAGGGAGAGGGAGAGAGAGAGGGAGCGCAAAATGTTTGGATTATATAGGGAAGAGCCTCTGGGGGAAGGGCAGCCCAGCCCCTGGACTGGAAAGTTCAGGGTTGGGGACAGGGTGTGCCAGGTAGGACTGAGGGATACTGGGAGAACTTGGAGGCCTGGTCTGCTTTGCTATGTAATATATGCACCTCAGCCTCTTGTCCCCTAGTCAGGAATCAAACCTGGAAAGCAAAAGATGAAGGTGAGAAGAGTGAGGTAAAAGACAAAGAGTGGTGGAAATAGGGTTAAAAGGCTGAGTGCAAGGAGAGAAGCCAGTGGGCTGGAGACCTTAGGGGTGTGGAGGAGTGAAGAGAGCTAGGTACTGGTACTGAGGGATCCCAGTGGCCAGCAAGCACTTCAGTATGCGAATAGCCACCACTCACAGTTATTTGTCCTTTTCAACAATGGTAAGAGGAATGGTTCCTTTGATAGAGAGGAACTGGCTTCTTCCGTTCCTAAGGAATGCTGGCTTTTGCATCTTTAGGCAAGGTATGGGTGATACCAGCCCTTAGGAGGGAAAGGCAGGCAGATCTCTGTGAATTTCAAGCCAGCCTGGTCTACATGGTGAATTCCAGGACAGCCAGGGCAACATAATGAAAGCCTGTCTCAAAAAAACAAAAACAAAAACAAAAACAAACAAACAAAAAAACAACCAGAACCAGAACCAGATCCCCTATAATGCACATGTAAAAAAAAAAACAAAAAACAAAAAACAAAACCAAAACCAAGTGTTTTAGCTTTCATATGAAACTCCAGGTTGAGCAGGGACAGGGAATGTGGGGGCAGAGGAGTGAACATAGGTGCTCTCCAGAAACCACTGGCCAGCTAGTCTAGTCAAATCAGTAAGCTCTGGATCAGTGACAGACTGTCTCAAAGACAAAGGTGGAGGAGAGCTAGAGAGGAGGACACCTGACATCAACTTCTGACCTCCACACGTGGTTGCACATACATCAGTACACACATGAAAATGTGCATACACCACACATATACACCATAAAAGATCTATATGTTTATTACTTTGATAAGTATTTATTGGATTCTTGAGATGTGCAAGCCAGCTAGGCATGAAATGAACTGAATAACACAGGTCCCTAAAGAACCCAGTGCCGTGCCGGGCGTGGTGGTGCACGCCTTTAATCCCAGCACTCGGGAGGCAGAGGCAGGAGGATTTCTGAGTTCGAGGCCAGCCTGGTCTACAAAGTGAGTTCCAGGACAGCCAGGGCTACACAGAGAAACCCTGTCTCGAAAAACCAAAACAAAAAACCAAACAAACAAAAAAAGAACCCAGTGCCTGTTGGGGAGGCAGACAGGAAGCTAGTGTTTAGATAAGCAGGTTGTGATGGAGTTGAATGGATATTTCCTCCAGATTGAAACGTCCCCTCCTCGAGGGAGAAGAAGGGCTCATAAGACCTTGAAAGCTAAAGACCCACAAGGCTCAGGGTGTTCAGAAGGTTATAAGACTCAAGAAGCCCATCCGTAAGACTTAACTATAAGTAAAAGTGGCAAATGGACAGGCAGGAGGATGACCACCTTCAGTGCAGCTGTCTGCAAGTTGAACAAGGAGCTTCACTGGTGTAATTTTGTGAGTCATCAACTAGGATGTTGCAGTGGGTCTTAAGGTGACACACCTGCCCTCGAGTTACCCTTGTGCCCTGTAACCGAGAGAAACTCAGTTCTCTGAGCTAGACTTGGGTGGAGTCATTTGTTTGCTTGGTCATCAGCGTCTTGTAAGGGGCAGATAGGCATGTGTTCTCATCTTCCTAGGAAAGGTCACACATCAGATGGAGACATGAGCCCCTTGGCTCCCTGAACACAGGAGAAAGAGTGGTTCATTCCAATTGGCCAAGATGGTATCCTGGGGAAATGTCAACAGTCTCCTACTCTTGTTCTCTGCCTTTTCCACATTGATTCCTGTGCCTGTGTGACAAATGTTTTCCCTCAGATGGCTTTCTGGGATGACTGGCAGGATTCAGCGTGGGTTTCAGATGGACAGAAGACAAGTGGGGAAATCTCAGGGGCACATCTCCCTGTGTACAAAGTCCCACCTACATCCTCAATGACAAGATAAAATGATAGGAGAATTACTTTTCTTTCTGAGAAAAATGTACCACTTTCCAGTTGTATGACTTTAGACAGTCTCTTCATACACCGATAAGGCTGATCAGAGAGAGCTCTTGGGACATTGCTGGTCCCAGGATTTCAGTACCTCTTCAAACCTTCTAGAAGGATCTACATGTGATTAGTGGCAGGTGGAGACCCTCAAGCCTCTTCTACCTGTAGAACCAACTGTCTGCTGTCCCATTCTTCACAACTCCATGGGTCTTCAGGGGCATGTTCTTACGTAGTATGACCGTCTGCCTGAATGACATAATGAATATCTGCACACAGTGTTCCTTTGACTGGGACATCTCCTTCCCAACTCCCACCTTCTTCACCCAGTAAAACACCCACTCACCCTTCAGATCTTGGGCAATTGTGCCTTCTTTGAGAAGCCTTCTTGCCCTTGGGCCTGTTGTCTGTGATATTTGCTCTATCTTGCCCAGACTCCTGTCTGCCGTGACCGTTTATAGCTTGCAATTATTCATTCATTTATGTGATTTCCTCTCCTCTCTCCTTGCCTCGTCTACAGTTATAAGCTCCATGTGGGAAACACGATGTACAGCTGACTCATCTCTATGACCCTCACTTGCTACCCCCCTGCCTAGTGCTTGGTACATGCTCAGCAGATTCTCCTTGGCTGGTGAACGAACACTGAGAAATAGAGGACCCCTCCCTATCCTCCTGTTGTGTCACAGCCACAACTGGCCTGTATTTCTATTTGTTTTGAAGCTTTATTAATCGAAAACATCACAGTCAAAGGTAAAGACTTTTAAATTTCCAGTATCTCAAGGCCCCTGGCCCACAAGAAGCTGAGGGAAAACAATAATGAAAGAGAAAAATAATGAATGTGAAAAATAATGAAGGAGCGATTGTACTAAAATCTAAGTCCTAAAAGAACAAGGCAAACGTTACATCGATAGTGCACACATGAGTTGTTCCTGGAAGAAGATGGCATAGGTAACAGTCAATACTGTTTGTTTTCCAACCAATTAACTTCATGCTTCAAGCAGGAAGAGAATCAAAATGGAACCCTGTCTGCCGCTCTTTACCTGTCCCGGTCTGTGATAGGATAGTGTTACAGCAAAGAGAAGGACTTAAGTAGACAGAGGTGAGAAAGCTGAGGACTTTAGCTAATTCAAAATTAGAAGATTCAAGAAGGTTAAATTCTTCCTCCCCTTTCAAGCTGGAGACTAGAGGGAGCTAAGCAGCTAGCCGGCTGCCTTTTAGAACCATCTTTAGCATTCAAGAAGAAACCAGGGATATCTAGAGTCTCCCCAATCCCAACACCCAGTACCAAACCTTCAGACACGAGAACTTGTTCCTCCTGTAGTTAGTTGTTCCCAAACCAACCAGCAGATTAGCTTCTCCCTGTCTCCCTCTTCCTTCCTCTCTGTCTCTTTCCTCCTCTTCCTCTCTCTCCTCCTTTCCTCTCTGAAAGCTGGAATAAAGCTAGAGAGACTTATGATGATTCGCGAGGCCCTGGAAGTAATGAGTGAAGGTAGGTCGGTACCTTGAAGGTTGGGCTAAACGGGGAACTGTAGAGAAGCAGCTCGCTGGAGGGAGAATAACAAAAGGAGGGCGGTCGGGTGTTGGGGAGAGAGAACCACACTAAATTAGCTTTACTGTAGCTGTGATAAAATACCCCTACAAAAATAACTTCAGATCATGCTCCCTTTCAGAATAAAAACACGTAACTTGTTATTTTACAGAGCCCACAGCAGGTAGGCCCTGGGCTGTATCAGAAAGCTAGCCAAGCATGAACCATCCAGCTGTATCCTTCCATGGTTCCTACTATACTTTATTGGCTTTGAGTTAGTTTTCTGGTTAGAGGTAACATTGTGTAGGACAACTAACAGGCCTGTCTTCCAGTTCCTGCTTGAATTCCTGCCCAACTTTCCTCACTGATGATCTGTGCCCTGGAAGCATGCATTAAACAATCCTTTGCTTCCCTAGATTGCTTTCGGTCAGGATGTTTTATTACAGCAACAGAAAGGATTAGAGCAGTCCAGGGTTGGAGAGAGATGACCGCTGGTGCTCAGAGAAATGTGGTGCTCAACAGAGAAATGTGCTACCTGCACTAATTATAGGTCTTCCCGCCTCAGTTATCCTAAACTAGATACTCTATCACGGGTATATCCATAAGCTTGCCTTATGAGTGATCCTAAATTCTGTCAAGTTGATAATCATCAACCATCACAGCCTTTCCCTCACCGTCCAGGCCTCCTCCCGAAGAACTTGTTGTGTTCTGAAACCGCTCATGTTTTGAATACTTGCTCTCCTCCCAGATCTCAGTTCTATTCTTGGGGCTGGGGAGCCTTTAGGAGATGGGACATAGCTGGTGGGACCAAAAGCAGGCCTTTGGTTATAGGACTGGCCCTAATTCTGCTGAACTTTGCTTCCTGTCGCTCTATGATGTGAGCAGCTGCCTCCTTGAGCTCCTGCTGCCATGGGCACCATTGTCCTGTCTTTACCTGCTGTGATGGACTGAGATCCCTCCCCACCCATAAGCAAATGAACCTCTTCTCCTTTTCATTATTTCGTTATTTCAAAATATTGGCCACATTTTTGTCTTCTCTCTACATGACTTTCTTGTAGCTGTCAAAACCAATTGCTATCAACTACACTGCTCAGGACAACAGAAACTTTGAAGTCAAGGTGTCAGCAGTCAGGGCCCCTCCCAAGCCTCTAGGGGAACTCCTTCTCTGCACCCTTCACCATTGGTTGGCTCCAGGGTCCCTTGGCTTGTAGCTGTTCCATATCAGTATTTGCCACTGGTTCAGATAGTCACTGAGGGAAGGCTCCTATCCTATCACTAACACTCTGGAGGTAGGGCAGAGAGACTCAGGAGTTCATAGCTATCATCAGCAACAGCAAGCTTGAGGCCAGAGTAGGATATATGAAACACGGTCTTTAAAAAAGACAAGAAAAGTGTATGGCTAGAGTAGAGAGAAAGGAGCTATTGTTTTTCTCAGACTAAGCGCTATTCATACAAGCTTAGTGTATGATCTCTGAACTCTGAGACAAAGCCAATTGTGGTGGCTTTTTAATAGCCTCTGAAGGTCCTTTGCAAAGCAAGCAGAAGACGCCTAACTTTCACCTGCCACTGGAAGTGTGTTCATTAAAACGAACCAAATGTGCATAAAGTGTGGTAGCAATTGCATAATTGCCCTTTGTCTAAAAGACAGACAGGAAAGGACCCCCTGGGTGTCACTCACTGCCATGGATTTTTGAGGTCAGCTGAAAAACATGGACAAGAAAAGTCTGCCTTGCTAAGCAATTTTGTGGACAAGCCCCAACATCCACCAGCCTGGGGACACTCGTAATTACACCCACGCTGATGGTGGGGATGCCTATAAAAAGGCACCTGATTTAAACCCGGCAGGATCGATCTTCTCAGGCCAGGGCCAGGTCTCTTTTTAGCCCAAAGATATTTTGGTCTAAGCCAGAAAGAGAGACAGTGTGGGTAAAACCTCTGGTACCCTCAAGTATTTTCAGTGATTGACCTAGAGGTAGTGGAGGGCATAAAGAGCCCAGTGTGGCTTCAGGAGAATGGCTTTGTGTAGAGGATGCCGAAACCATCTGGGGGATGCATAGGTTAGGTAGATTCCTATAGAGATACAGGGAAAGAGTTTTAACAAATATGGGTCTATCTGTTCAATGAATCCAAACATTCCAGAAATTCAGGTCATGGTATAGATTTCTTTTAAATATGCACGTACCAAGCTCCATGAGGCTGTTTTTGACAAACCAATGCCTGCCAATGGTCACCGATTCTTCTCTTAAGTTTGTAAAAGAAAATTTACCTGCCAAAGTGCCTTTTATGATTATGCTTAGAAAATTTGAGTGTATCTTCTACAGGAAAGATATTCCAAAGTGCCCAGATTATACATGCAACACTATTTTTTTTTCTTTGCTTGTTTATTTGTTTTGAGATACAGTCTTCTGTGTCCCAGGTTGAATGTACAGGGCTTAGAGCAGATAAGTTTATTGGCCCTGTCCTGAGGAGCACAATCGAGTTGAAGTGACAAGCATATTAGCAAACAAGAGAGTGACAGAGATAAGAGCAGACGCTCACACAGGAAGATCAGATCTACAGGAGAGGCAGTCAGAGTGCCTGAGTGGGGCATAGCCTCCTCAAAGACAGGGAACGAGGAGATAGCTTCATCGGGAAACTACTTGCCTCTATCTCTCTCTCTCTCTCTCCTCTCTTTCTCTCTCTCTTTCTGTGTATGTGTGTCTGTCTTTCTGTCTCTGACTATCTGTCTGTCTCTATCTGTGTGTCTCTGTCTCTTTCTTTGTCTCTGTGTGTGTCTGTCTTTCTGTCTATCTCTGTGTCCATCTTTCTGTTTCTCTCTCTCTCTCTCTCTCTCTCACATAGTAAAAGGAATCAGTGGGACAGGGATAATGACATCTTTTACTCTGTATTTTAAAAATAAATGGTCATAAGATTCCTAGGTAAAGATTAGTCTCATGAACCTAATTCTCCTTCAGTGAAAGCATAAACAAATCATATATTTACATATGGTAGAGTATATTGGGCTATAAAAGGAATCTGATACATATACAACATAGTAAACTTTGAAGACACTGAGCCAAACCTGAGAAGACAGTCACAAACAACCACATAGACGGTGTATTTTATAGGAAGCATCCAGATTCAGAAATGAAGACAGAAAGTTACAAAGCACTTTCTGGGTTGGGAGAAACTAAGAAGTGACAATGTATCTGGGTTTCTTTTTAGGGTGTTAAATGTGTTTCTAAATTTAGACTGTGGGGATACAACTCTGAATATATTAAATACTAATGAACTATACACGTTAAATGGGTGAGTTTTATGGTACATAAAAGAAGTCTCAACAAAACTGTTTAGAAATCTCATCCATAAGGAAGATATTGGCAAAACAAAGCTGCTTTTAATATGTTTGCAACACCACAGCACATTTTCTCAACTTAGAACTCTAGACCTTTGGGTACTTTTTTTTTGTTTGTTTTGTTTTGTTTTGTTTTTTTAACTCGAAGCAACCCTGCAAGGTATGCTGGTCTGGAAGAGATGAAACAAGGCAGCACTTTGTAATTAGAGGTTCTCTGAAGTTTAGCAGTAGGTTTTTTTTTTTTTTTTTTTTTTTTTTACTCAGCCTGAGAAGTAGGTCAGCAAACATTTCTTTATGATGTCTTCTGGCCTGGCTCCACCATGCATGCTTATTAACTGTTCATATGGAGTTAATACAATTTATTTTGTCTCTTAGGGTGAACTTGAAGAACGGGCAGGGGAAAGTTGACTGACCAGTGGTCCCAGGGAGAGTTTGATAATGTTGATTATCATATTCCTTCGAAAGTGAGATACAAGGGAATAAGGAACTGATGTGCCGACTTGAGGGCAAGGCCGGTGTCTGCACACAGGTGGACAGGGCATTGGGACACTCCTCCCACCATTCAGCTGTGTGACTTATGCAAGCCACAAAGCCACTCTGCATATGTTTCCTTCTCTGTAAAATAAATTCTATTCCATACTTACTCCATTTTTTTCTAAAATGAGAGTTTAAACTTCTGTCATGCAAATGTTTCTTTATTTTTAATAGGCTCTTCACAGGTATTTATGAGTTGTCTATCTTACTGATTTTTTTCCTTTGACTTTAATAGAAAAGTTTCGGGTAGGAGATAGTCAGTTGGTAAAGTGCTTGCTGTGCAAGCATGAGAACCTGAGTTCAATTCCCAATGAGTGTGTGTGTGTGTGTGTGTGTGTGTGTGTGTGTGGTAACTCCAGGGCAGGGGAGCCAGAGCCAGATGGATTCCTAGGGCTGCCTTAGCCTAGTAGGTGATCTCCAGGTCTCAGTGAAAGACTTAGTCTCAAGAAAATATAATTGCTGGATAAGGGAGGAAGCTCAATGGGCAAAGTGCTTTCCATACACGTGTGACAAACTCAGTTAAAATCACCAGAACCAAAAAGAAAGACTGGATTCCTCAGTGTGTGTCTGCTGTGATACCACGACTACTATAAAGAGACGGGAGGTGGAGGTACGAGCATCCCCAGAAGCTTACAGACCAGGCAACCTGATATACTCAGCAGTGAGCAGTAAGTGACTCGCCTCAAACAAGGTGGAAGGCCAGGAGTAACACCCAAAGTCCTCTAGGTCCACACACACTCTCCTGACATGTGGGAGGAGTACGTTCACGGACACACACACACACACACACACACACACACACACACAGATGGAATTTTCTGGAGGACAGAATTTTTCTATTAGTTTGGTTTAATGTGTGTTATTAAGTTGCTTGTTAAGGCACCCATCTGAAACAGTTATCAATAGGTCAGGAAGTTAAGGACTCAAGTGCTTCTCCGCCAAGCGCTTTTCTGCTTATCAAGTGTGGCTGGACTGCTTAGCAAGAGTACATCGAGTGCGGAGTCAGCTGGAGCTGCTCAACTGCTGAAACATCTCGCCTGGGTGTGTGTTGTGGCCAGTGGCAGGAGCGAGGGGAAGCAAGAGGTGCTCAACTCTTCACCTCCATATTGCCTCAAAGGCTCTGCTCATCCCAGGGAGTCTTGGAGGCTCAGTAGTGTTTGCTTACAATGCAAGTAGACACCTCCGTGGCTACCCTGACTTGCTGGGGAGTTCCTTTGTAGGTTTCCTCAGGCAGGAGAAGAGAAGAGGGATTTCACTCATGCTCTGGGACTCCACAATCTGTCTCTCTGCCTCTGTCTCCCTCTCTTTCACATATGTGCACACACATTTGCACACACTAGCGATTGTGACAATACTTCTCTCTCAATACCTCCTAACATTGGCATCCATTCTTGGATGCACACTGCTCAGGACCCTAGGGGAACTCCCTCATCTTGTCCACCAGACACAAACTCCAGAAATGGTTAGTCCTGCTACTGTCACAGCTGGATCTGTGAGAGAACACAGGGACCGGAAATTAGGCACCCTTAGGGAGAAGAGAGACAAACTAAACAACATGTCAGTTCCTCCCAGAGCCAGGCAGATTTTAGTAAGGTCCAGTATTATTCCATGTAATTCTCAGAATTTTCCCACTTTATGTGTGTTCTTTTCGGGGTTCCTAATGTGCTTAGGAATTAGCATATCCACAAGAGGAACATGTGAGCAGCTAAGAAATAGATACAATGCTATTTTAAAAATCCATTTTATTTAATATAGATAAGTCTAAGCACAGCACAATACTGGTTATTTAAATTGGCAATTAAATGAAGAAAATATATGCTAGAAATGACATTTTTTTCCCTTTTTCTGGAGACTAAATCTTATCGCATAGTCCGAATTGACTGCAAACTTGCAACCCTCCTTCACCTGGTCTCCTAAGTGTTATATTTTACTCCACTGTCAGAAACTTAAGAAATACGCCCCAAGGGGCTGGAAAGATGGCTCAGTGGTTAAGAGCAATGACTGCCCTTACAGAGGTCCTGAGTTCAATTCCCAGCAACCACATGGTGGCTCACAACCATCTGTCATGGGGTCTGATGACCTCTTCCTGTGTCTGAAGACAGCGAAAGTATACACATACACATAAAGTAAATAAATAAATAAAAAAAATAATAATAATAATTAAAAAAAAGAAAAGGGTTTCAAGATGGCTCAGCAGGTGGTAAAGGCACTTGACACCTGGTGACTTGAGTTTGATCCCCAGAGCCCATGTTGAAAAGGAAAGGAAAAACTTAACTTCACAAAGTTGTCCTCAAACTACCACAGTGAGTCATGGAGACCATGCCCACTCACACACATGTGGTGGATGTGTGCACTGAGCATGCACACACACATGCACACACACACACACACACACACGCACACACACAAGCATGCACACACACAAACACACACACACATACTAATTGCTAAAAATATAAAAATAAACTAAACATTTTAAGTTGAACTAGAACCCACAACTTTATTCAAACAGAGGCAGGTGGAACTCTGAGTTCGAGGCCAGCCTGGTCTACACAGTGAGTTCCAGGACAGTCACAGCCACACAGAAAAACCCTGTCTCAGACAAACACAAAAGCATGAGGAACAAAGCCTGACGTTGTCCTCTGGCCTCCACACACATGTGCACACAATCCATGAACACGAGCTTAACAATGTGATTTATAAACTCTAAAACATTCAGACACATAAAATATAGCAGGCAGAGGAAACAACTCTAACCCTACACACGTTAAATGTGAAGCCCAGTGCTTTAATCAAACTACCTGATTGTTCTGTTCCTAAAAACCTAGTTAACAATAACCATCCTGTCGACAGTTGACACTTGCCAGGCTACGTGTTAAGCTCCTTCTCTGTGTTATCAAACTCTCCCAAGAGCCTCATGCCACTACCCTACTTGATATGGAGGAAACTGAGCCTTGAGCAGCTCTGTAACCTGCCCCAGGTTGTATAACTAGCAAGTCTGAGATCTGGTTCTGACCAGATAAAAAACTATCTTTGTGCAAGGGCCCTGGGGAAAGACAACCTCAGTAGTCACCTCAATGGGGAACTCTGATTATGGAGAGGTGTTTGAGGTCATGGGGCTGGAAAAACTGCTGTAAGGAGGTGCCCACACCCTGCCCTTACCCACAGTGTGACCAGAGATCTGTTCTCACCTCCAAAGAACACTGCCCAGGTGCCAAACTGAAGTATCGCACAAGGCAAGGCTAAGGTGACAGTTTATGCAATCCTTTGTTTTCTCTTTACGTCCACGATGGGCACGCAGGGAAAACGAACATTGCTGTTGCTGCTCTTGGACAGTCAGTTACCTCAGTTTTTTTTTTTTTTTTTAAACAGGCAAAGGGACAGATGTCACTTTGTCCTTTCTATTCTGCCTCCTTCTTTCCCTTAGTCCTTCTTCCCTCCCTCCCTCCCTCCCTCTCTCCCTTCTTTCTTTCCTCCCTCCCTCCCTCCCTCCCTCCCTCCCTTCCTTCCTTCCTTCCCTTCCTTCCTTTTTTCCTCCCTCCCTTCCTTCCTTCCTTCCCTTCCTTCCTTCTTTCCTCCCTTCTTTCCTTCCTCCCTCCCTCCCTTCCCTCCTCCCTCCCTCCCTCCCTCCCTCCCTCCCTCCCTCCCTTCCTTCCTTCCTTCCTTCCTTCCTTCCTCCCTTCCTCCCTTCCCTCAAGTCAAGCTGAGCTACCACCCTGCAGGTAGCACTACATGCTGGGAGCTTATTGTGTAGCAGGAGGTGACAAACTAATGCAAAGGCTCAGGGGGCTGTGATGAATGCTGTAAAGGAGAGGAAGAGAGGGCTGGGGATGTGCTCTTTAGGGGAACTGGCTGGGTTGCAGAAGCCAAGGAAGGATTGTGAGAACATGGCAGGAACAGTGTTCTGGGGATTCAGTTAGGGTTACCTGCACTCACGTTGGGAGATCACGCTAGCTGAGGGACTGGAGAGCCTGGGGTTTGGAGCTTGAAGATTCCGAGAGGAGGTGAGTGAGGCTGGACATGCATATGGGGATAAGAGTTCAGGCCTTTCTCTAACCACATCCAACACACAGCCTATATTTGGTAAGTTATACTTTATTAGAACATTGCCATAGCCTATTTATTATATTCTACCAATAACCATTGCTTCCTGTGCTAACAATAACAATAACCAATAACAGTCAGATTAAATAGTTACTACAGAAATGAGAGACCCTAGACCAAATAGAAGAAGTCAGATGTTGAAGGCCTATCAAGTCCGATGGCTTTTACCTAACAAGAGTGAGATCTGCAAGACTACTTGGAGATGGAAAAGGACAGGGAACAAAGTGACCCACAGTCACAAGAAACTTACAAGAGCCAGGTATGCCCTGGAGTTGGAAGGATATCTCAGGTAAGGTCCCTCAAAGACTCCTGCAAAGAACACTCAGGAGGCAGAGGCAGGCGGATCTGGTCTACAAAGCAGTCCAGGACACTCAGGGCTGTCAACAGAGGCACCCTGCCTCAAAACAAACAAACAAACAAACAAGCAAGCAAACAAAAGAGACCCCTAAAAAACAACAGTGTTGCTAATCCTTGTAGGAATGGCCTTTAAGTGCTTCCTTGTGTGTGAAGGTGTCTCCAATCAACTTCTACCTGACCAGTTATGCAAGCTGCATTCTGTTGGGAGTGAGATTTCAAAAGCACACTTTTACTTGGCAACAAAGCTGGAAAGGATGAGAGGAACATTGGAGGTGACTGGGCAGATTAGGCGAGTCAGTCAGAATTTGGGGGCAAGATGGAATGGCCTAGATTGGTGTAGCTTCAGGGCACGGACAGAAGTGGACCTGCTTGGTGATTGGTTGAAGACAAAAGCTAGTTAAGCCCTTATCTGTTTTTTTGTTTTTTGTTTTAAATTGGATATTTTCTTTGTTCACATTTCAAATGTTATCCCCTTTCCCTGTTTCCCCTCTGCAAACCCCTTACTCCTTACCCTGCTTCTATAGGTTGATGAGGTTGCTCCCCCACTCTAGCATTCCTCTACACTTGACATCAAGCCTTCACAGGACCAAGGGCCTCCCCTCCTGTTGATGCCAGATAAGGCCCTTTCAGCTCCTTCAGTCCTCCCCCTAACTCCTCCATTGGGGGTCCCTGTGCTCAGTCCAGTGGTTGGCTGTGAGCATCGACATCTGTATCGGTCAGGCTCTGGCAGAGCCTCTCAGGAGACAGCTGTATCCGGTTCCTGACAGCAAGTACTTCTTGGCATCCACAATAGTGTCTGGGTTTGGTATCTACATATGGGATGGATTCTCAGGTAGGGAAGTCTCTGGATGGCATTTCCTTCAGTCTCTGCTCCACTCTTTGTCCCTGTATTTCCTTTAGACAGGAGCAATTCTGGGTTAAAATTCTGGAAATGAGTGGGTGGCCCCATCCCTACTCGGGGTCCCATGCCCAATCTCTGGATATGGTCTCTACAGGTTCTCCCTCCCTTGTGTGGGGTGTTTCAGCTAATTTATCCCCCTGGGAGGCTCTTGCTTTTCTGGCGTCTGGGACTTTCTGGTTGCTACCCTCAGTTCCCCACATCCCATTGCTACACACCTCTGTTCAATTTCCTGCCCCTCTGTACATCTCCTCCCATACCTGATTTTGCCCCTCTTTTCCCCCTCCCCCTCCTTCCTTCCTCCCACCCTCTACTTCCCTTGATTATATTGTTCCCCCTTCTAAGTAGGAAGCCCTTGCCTGTTTAAAGAGGATCTATTAGAGGTGTCCAAGGTAGACGACTCTGAAGTTGACTCTAGAAATCTCATAACTTAGTAATCATTTCCACTTCTAAACAGTAATGAGAGTCTGCAGCCTCAAATGAAAGAAATTTGGAACGTGGGTAGTTCAGAAGCTAAAGTGCAAACCAGACAGAATTTAGTGCTATTGTTAGACTCTTTAAAGTATATTATCAGAAGCAGCTTTTCATTTCCTCTAGGAAAGAGGAAACAATCCATCCTGTTCCTCCTTGAAGCATCCTGTGGTCCCCAAGGATGGGGGAACCACGTCACCTGTCTTTCCATCCATACAACTATTGAGGGTGACAAACTTATCCTAGTTTGCCCAGAATTTTTTTTTTTTAATTTTACCACTGAAAAGCTTACTCCAAGAAATCCTCAGAGCATACTGGAAAGTTGGACACCTCACATTCAGGACTCTGTGAAGGAAAGACTGCTTTCTGTTACGATCTATAGCCACAGAAATGTTCAATAACTTTTCAATGGGCAGTTTCTCTTGCTAATAACCAAGTAGAGAAAGTGCCTGAAGTCTGACCTGGGTGTTCTGCACTGTCTTGTCTTGGGAAGGAAGGAGTTCGGGAAAAGGGGAATGATCCATTCTGTCAGAGGGTCCTCAGAACTCTGACGGGAGCAGCTACAAAGGAGTCGCCAAGAATGGGTTTCTGGAGGCGGGGTGTCCCAGTTTCATCTCTGTTGCTATGAAAAAAAACCACCCTGACGAAAAACATTTCAGGGGAAGAAGGGTCGGTTTGGCTTAAAATTCCAAATCACAGTCTGTCATTTTGAGAAAATCCAGGCAGGGCAGGAACTGGTCCCATCACATCTCTGTCAAGAGCTAAGAGAATAAACGGATCCCCTGCTTTCTAGCTCGCTGCTGCTCAGTCGAATCTGAATAGTCATACAGTTCAGTGCTGGAGAATGTTTTCGTGTGGTGTGTATTCAAATGCTGGTTTCTGTACCCAGAAGTCTGGTTGCAGTCAGACTTCGGCATCACCGTTATTATGGAGTATCTCCTGACTCGTTATTTGGTAAAACATTGTTCTCCATCACCTTCAGACTGATTAAATAAAGGGCTAAACAGCCGATAGCTGTGCAGGAGAGGAAAAAGAAAGACTTGGGTGCTGGGGGTTGGGAGGGAGAGAGGGGGAGGGAGAGGGTCTCAGGTGGGGACCATGGAGTTACCATCAGGACATGGATTGAGGAGGCGGTGCCAGGGCAAGACTAAGATGGCAGGTAACAGGCCATGTGGCTGGGAAGTAGTAGGCCAGCATTGTCGGGTTAGAATAGCTGAGTATCTGCCCTGCTATAGTGCCTGAAGCTTTTAATAAATATAAAGGTCTCCAGAACAAGAGTGGCTTAGAGAAACCCCAACTTTTATAGTCCAGGGCCCCAAACCAGGGACATGTACTTCACACAGTGGGCTGAGACTTCTTACATCAATAATTAAGAAATACTTCCTCTCCACTCCACACCCCCCCCCCACCACCTCTCACAACATACCCACAGGGCAACCTGATCTAGATAATTGCTCACTGAGACTCTTCCGCCTTGGCGATTGTGGATTGTGTAAAAACTGGCTAGCACATGGGGGTTCCTGTTCAGATGCAAGGGGAACCATAGTGGATGAAGAGAAGAAGGGAAGCTGCAGTTGGAGTGAACTGTCTGGTCCTTTAAAAAGACTTAACTGTAGGTAAGAGAGGCAAAGAAGGAAGTTGGAGAGTGGAAGGTGGGCGGTCTTTGGGGTTTTCTTGTGTGTTGTAAGCGTGGAGGAAGTCCTGTAAGTGCTGAAGGTAAGGAGATGGACCGGCAAGAGCAGGAGCTACAGGACAAGCATACTTTTGCTTTACTGTTTTGTGTGCTGTATTGAGTGAGGTGAGGGTGTATGTAGTACATGGGTACGTTCATCTACATACAGGTGCACATATGGGTACATATATATGGAGGCCCAAGGACACCTCAATTTTCATTCCTCAGGAACACTAGCTAAAGTTTTCCAAAACCATTTGTGTGTGTGTGTGTGTGTGTGTGTGTAGGCGTAGATGCTGCAGCAGGAGTGTTATAGAGGTCAGAAGACAGCTTGTCAGACCTGGGAGTCAATTCTCTCATGCCAGTCACGTGGGTTGGTGGTGGCTCATGACTCTAATACCAGTATTCAGGAGGCAGTGGCAGGCAGGAGTTTGAGGGCAGCCTGGTCTACAGAGTGAGTTCTAGGACAGCCAGGGCTACAGAGAGATAGTTCTTGAAAAATTAAAAATAAAAAAAAACATTAAAAAAAACCCAACAAAACAAAACAACAAAAAAAACAGCTTAATTCCTTCCATATGAGCCTTCTCACTGGCCTTATACCTTGTATTTTTTGAGACAAGATCTTTTA
The DNA here is from genome assembly GCF_000001635.26 of Mus musculus. Taxonomy (NCBI): domain Eukaryota; kingdom Metazoa; phylum Chordata; class Mammalia; order Rodentia; family Muridae; genus Mus; species Mus musculus. The sequence continues at coordinate 59,349,942 of NC_000085.6, read as the reverse complement.
CTGGGCTGAAGCTGGCCAAGTAGGTTAGGCGAACGGTCTAGTGAGCCCCAGGGATCTGATGTCTATCTCCTCGGGGCTGGGATCACAAGCATGTACCCACCACAGCCAATTATTTTTTTCTAATCTGTGCTCTGGGGGTCCTCATGCTTGCAAGGTTAAGATGTTAACAACTGAGCATCTGTCTGTCCTCCATCTATATTTTTAGTGTGACTTGTTGCCACAGAAGAGAGGGTACTATCAATGAGTTGTTGCCAGGGAAGTATTAGGGTCCGAATAATCCAAAACAAGCCAAGCCGTCACAAGAGTCCAGCAAAGCAAGATCTTTATTTGAACCAGGCAGCAAAAACTGACCAGTCAGGGACAACAACACAGACTGGGGAGCTGTCTTTGTCTTTAAACACTCATCTTTGTATTTAAGCACATAACAAAAAGATCTATCAGGGCCACCGAACAGACTTGGGAGCAGAACTGCCACCTTGAGTCCAAATGTTAGAGCTTTTAAGCTTGCAAACCACAAACATTTGTGCCAAGTTATCCCACCAATCAGGATTTGGGGGTGGGGGACTTCCTTTAGAACATGTCTTTGTGGTACATTTATCCTGTACCTATTTGCTAGGTTATTCAACTATGGCAGGATGACTTGATCGGCATTCATGTCTCAACTTGCCAACTAGGAAGGATATCGGTTACCCAGGGAAATCTTGGGAACTTAAACTTTATTTGACCTCTATTCAAAATTTGGTTCCTTCTTACAAAAGAAACATGGGGTTGGGTTAGCTAACAGGCCTCTTTTTCTTCTCTGAAAGACTATGTCCACCCTTGAACATGGTGGGAAAAAAAGACAGTGAGAGGTGAGAGCCTGGTCAAGATTTGAGGGCACTCGGTGGAAAAAGAGATGCTGACTAGGATAATGGAGAAAAGTGTGGGAAGAGATATGATGAAGGCTGTAATGTGTGTAAGGACAATTAGTGTACAGAAACAGAGCGGAGCAGGAGATGGTGGTTGGATTGCTCTGGTGTGAACATTTTGTTGATGGGGGATGAAAGGCAATGTGTTATGCTCTTGCTTAAAACCCTTTCAATATCATAGGTTGGCAAAATAGAACTGGCCCTCTTCCTGATGCTCCATCACTCCCTAACTCAGTTCACATCATTTTCCCACCTGGCATTTGTCTTCTTTCAATTTGGCCAGCCCCAGCTCTTATTCATTCCACCCTCTTCCAGTCATCCTGCCACAATTTCCCTAAATTACACTGCATTTTCAACATGGGAGTTTTTGCTTCTTTCTGATAAGAAAGCTCCTTCAAGTACCAAAAGAATTCTATTTGCCCCAGAGCCCCCATATTCCTGAGAGAGGATCCATTTTTCATTTCCTATCAAACTACAATGGCTCATTGTTTTCCTTTTCTTTTGGGGTGGGTGGGTTGAGACAGGGTTTCTTTGTGTAACAGAGCATGGATGTTCTGGAACTCAATTTGTAGAATAGGATAGCCTTGAACTCACAGAGCTCTTCCTGACTCTGCCTCCTGAGTGTTGAGATTAAAGGTTCAGCCATTACACCCTGCAAACCATTATTTTCTTAATCCCTCATGAGAGAAGTTGCTTTACTCTGCATTGGCAAGCCCAGGGGCACAAATGATTGATTTAGTGTGGCCAATCAAGGGTTGCCTTCTAACATCTAAGATTGAGCTAGAGGGCCACAGATGTAGGGCTCTGTAGATTTGGGTCCAGAGCTGATGCTGTCTAAGCTCTTTGTCTGAGTCCAGGGGTTGGAGGAGGGGGAGGCATAGAAACTAAGAGCAGACGTGTACAGTTGACAAGATAGCAAGGTAAGTACAATGGTAGATGAGGCAGAAATAATCCTCTCAGCCTAGGGTTCTATGCAAGCCTGAAAGGAACATCTTGCAGCTGAGATCAGAGAGATAGTCCACTGTCATTACCAGGAATCACATGGCAGTGATGTTAGCCACAGGCAGTTTCTGCTCTCTGCCCCTGAACTAGAAGACTCTGTTACTGTAGCATCTCCAGTATGCCTCTGCTAGAGCAGTGTCTTTCTTATCTCTAGTTACCTGTGTGACTGTCTGCCTGGGCCTGGCATACCCGAGGGCAGGGACTCTGTTCTGCTCATTTGTTATAGGTGTATGTTGGATTTTATCTTCACAGTTCACAAAATGATTCAATGTATCATTTCTTACCACACATTCTAAACTTGTTTCTGCTTTGCCCTGAGTTTTGCTACTGTATTATTTTTCTAAGTTTGTGACAAAGACCAGATATAAGCAAACTAAAAGGAGGATTGATTTTTAGCTTATGGTTTCAGAGGTGTCAATCCATCAAGTCAGGGAGGGCGTGGCAAAGCAGAGGTAAGCTCAATCCCTCCCAACCAACAGAAATCCAGAAGAGTGTAGGAAGAGGCTGGGACCTATCCCCAAGGACACTGCCCTACTGACCCGCTTCTTCCAGCCAGGTCCTCCCTCCCTGCTTTCACAACCTTCCAATAATGCCATCATCATATTATGAACCCATAAAACATCCATTCCTTAAGCCAGTCCTCAGGCCCTAAATCATTTGGGCAAATGCCCTCAAAGACACTCCCA